>NC_053161.1:72802982-72830858 GCF_016835505.1 Polypterus senegalus
TGTACATAAGCCATTCCCAGGCATTCCTCATCTGATGGCAGGCACACATCCTTGGGTATTTACTATTTTGTGAGAGGCTTCTATATCCTAAAAGGTAACTTTGGGATTCTTAAGGGCTACTAGGTTACTGCTAGAAAAAGGCATCTCGGATTGGTAAGCAGATTTCTTTAGATTTGCACGTAATGTGTTAAGAAAAAACTACTGCTTAAAATCTCAAAGTTGCTGATTTTATATATCCCTAGCTGCTATATGCTCTACACTGAAGACATAACTAATGGTGTATCCTCTTCTCCCCCACAGTAGATTAAAGGATTCTACCTGATTTTTGCTGAATGCTTGCTTAACAAAGAAGAATTTGTTTGTGATATCTGTCAAATAATGTTACTTCCATTTAACAATTGAACTCTGTATGGATTAGAAAAAGGTTAAATTTAATGATTTTTTTCATTCAATTCTCTCTGCTGCTTCCCTCTTCTATCCCCACTGTATCCTTCTGCTGACACCTTTGCTTTGTCTCCCCCACTCATTTCTCTTTCATAGTCTTCTCTGCTCTACCTCTTCCTAACCACTTCTTCTCTCTTGACACCAATACTGCCACAGACACCCTATGCTCAACTCTGTCTTCCTGTCTTGACAATGTTTGTCCTCTCTCTCTTCTAGACCGGCACAGAAAAGACCCTCCTGTCCCTAGCTTTCTGAAGGACTCTGCAATCGAAGGACTGAGCTCCAGACAGCCGAAAGGAAATAAAGGAAGTCAAAGACTTAGGCAGACCTGGCTAAGTACAAAACCCTTCTTGCATCCAACAATCTCCTCATGTGCTCTGCCCTGATGTTTCTAACTTTCTCTCCAATCACCCATTTACCTGTCCACTTGAACCTATCCCCTCGAATCTCCTTCATGTCATCCCCCTCTCACTCATCTCAGCAATTACACACATCATTAACACCTCACTCAGCTCAGGCACACTTCCTATCATCTTCAAACACGCCCTGATAACCCCACTCCTCAAAAAATCAAAACTCAATCCATTCCAAGTTAACAATTACAGGCCTGTCTCTCTCCTTTCCTTTCTTTCCCAAACACTTGAATGTGCTGTTTCTAACCAGGTCTTTCCCTTATGGATTGCTCGATATCAACCAGTCTGGTTTCAAGAGGAACCATTCGACTGAGACAAGTGGTTGACCAACTACTATTTGCTGGAGCTACACACGTCATCGGTCCTTATCCTTCTAGACCTGTCCTTCGCCTTCAACACAATCAACCATGACATCCTTCTTGCCACCCAATCTAACTTTGTCATCACTGGGATTGCTGTCAAATGATTTAAGTACTATAGTGTGTCCGGGCGAGGAGATTGTCAAATGCACACTAGACATGCATAGTTGTACCCCAAGGATCAGTGCTGGGTCGTCTACATTTCTCTATTTACACCACCTTGCTGGACTCCATTATCCAATCCCATGGGTTCTGTTATCAGTGCTATGTTGATGATACACAGCTGTACCTGTCATTCCCTCCAGAAGACAATATGGTATCAGCTAGAGTCTCTGCATGCCTTACTGATACCTCAACCTGGCAAAAACCAAGCTTCTCGTAATCTCGGCCAGCCAGTCTGTTCAACTCCCCATCTCTGTACAGCTTGGCTCATTGTCGCTAGCACCTGCCAAGTCTGTACGCAGTCTTGGGATGGTGTTTGATGAGCAGCTATCTTTTTCTGATCACATTTGTACTGTTTCTCATTCATGCAGGTTCACACTGTACAACATCCGCAAGATCAGACCTTATCTGACAGCGTATGCAGCACAACTTCTGGTTAAAGCTCTGGATCTGGCTGCACCTGGACTACTGCAAGTATTTAACCAGCCTAAACAGGCACATGTCACTTCTCTCTTTAGGTTGCTACATTGGCTCCCTGTGGCAGCATGCATCAAGTTAAAATCCCTGGTGCTTGTCTACAGAGTAGTCAATGGGTCAGCACCTGCGTATATGGAGACACTGGTGAAGTCCTATTCTCCTTCTCACCCACTGAAGTCTGCCAGTTAACAGCACCTGGTGATACCGTCTCTACGTGGTATCGGGTCTCAATCCACACTCTTTTTTCTGTGTAGTTCCCAGTTGGAGGAACAAGCTGCTCACCTCCATTCGTACTTCTGACTCTCTCATTGTATTTAAGAAGCAATTGAAAACCCATCTGTTCTATGAATATCTGTCTAATTGATAGAAGGAAAAAAGCTTTGGTCTGTGATATTCTATATTGTTGGTTAATTTGTTGTTAGATTAAATGTAATTGTTTTATTGATTATAACTTATGATTGTAAATTTGTTAGTTATTAAATCTTTTCACTTGTGGCAATCAACTTTTCTTACCTGTCCTAAAACACTACACTTAACAAACAGGCCCTAGACTAATGTTACTCGCTTACCTTTACCTTTTGTAAGTCGCTTTTGATAAATGCATCTGCCAAGCAAATAAATGTAAATAAATGTATTTAAAAAAAATCTAATTCTAAGTGATGCACTAACATTTTAAGGACATGAACAAATTTGCCTACATATGTTATTGTAAACATTCAGTTTGGTTATAAGGTAAGTCTTTGCGTTTCAGTATTCTCCTAAACACTTCAACCAAACAGTGAGAAACAAAATTGAGACAACAGTTTAAATAAAATCATCAGTTAAATTTAGCCTAACATTAAATCAACTTAGAAAAAAATACAAAAAATATTTTATTGATTAATCTTATTTAAAGCATGGTGGGGAAGGTTAAATGCTCAAGGACACCAAAACAAACAAGTTTAACCCACAAGCTAAAGGATGAGCAAACATGATCCTCAGTATTCAATTCAAATGCATCTCACCTTCATGTCTTTCTGTATACACACTTCAACCTGACTGGTGATTTTTGCAATCAAATACTGTATAAAGGTTTTTCTTTTTTCTAAATATCTATGACAAGTATGTATTACTTCAATGAATATCTTCAGACACTTCAGTTTGGGGCTAACTATGTTGACATTTTGGTCTCAAAGAAACTCAGTATTACTAGTAGGCTTTTTGAGAAGGAGCAGAAGCAAATGACAGATCTAGCAGTGCACTACTCCTCACAGACTGCCAGAAGCTTTTGAAAGCAGAAGTAGGAAAAATCAATGCACTTTAGAATAAGCAATAACACAGCATCACATTGTCAAACTCAATTAATCCAACACAGTGTTCCAGAGAACGGGAGCATATCCCAGCAACAGCCCACTATTCCATCATTGAAAAAATATTAAATATTTAGTAATGACAAGATGAATCACAAAAGCTAGCAACTCAGAAGTATTAGTTCTGTTTTTATTTGTCTAAAACAGCAACAAATGTAGAAAGATACAAAACAACCTAATCTATATTTCTCATGGATATGATTTTACATGCATTTGAAGTACTGTGTATATAAAACTAAATGGCTGAATTTACCAACAGTAAAAGATGACAAGGTAGGTCAGTGTGCTGGAAAATAAGAGACATAATTACAAAAACTAACAAATCAAACTGAAAGTAGATAACAATGTGAAGACAATAGGTAGGTAACAAATTTTCAGAAATAACAAATACTAGTAATAATGCTCCAAAGTATTATCTGCAGCCTCCTCAAACTGGTAATCGAACAGCAATGCATCTGTATGAGGAGGGTGGTTAGCAAATGGCAAAATATCTTCAGCTTCTTGGCAATAAACACGATTCTTAAAGCGTCCCATGGTAATAGTAGATAAAGAAAATCTGCTGACAAGATTTGAGACATTCCATCTCTTCTTCAAGTCTTGTTTAACTTCATACCACTATTAAAACAAGGAAATTTTCAAAAACAAATTACATTTGTGTCAGGTAACATATACATGATAAGCATTAAAGCAATAAAAGGCAAGGTACTAGGATAAAAATAATTCAATTATGCAAAAAATGGAACAATACCTAAAAAGCACAATGATGCAAGTAGTTGAGAATAGTAGCGGAAGGCCCAACAGAAATTTGTCCTAAAACAGAATGCTAGGAACGTCTATACAGAAAACAGAACAGGTCTTCCTGGAGGCATCCATTTTGTACAACCATCACAGCTCATCTAAGCAATGAGTTACTGTAATCTCCACCTGTAGGTTATGGTTTATAATCTCAACATTGTAACATACATGGACTAACGTGTTTTACTGAACATAACCATGCGTCGGCTTGTTTTTTTACATGTTCTGCTATTACCACTGGACCTTAATGAACTTTGTTCATTGCTGAGAAACTGAAAACATTTTGCTTAACCTCAATATTAAAATCTTTATGGACCATTATTATATGCACATGTTATTATTGACAATTTCTTACTTGTTGCCTTCATATTGTTACTTAAAAGCTTTTTAATATTGTTTTTAGTGTACTTTTTTACAGTTAGCTTTTTCACTTTTTCATATTTTTATTATATAGATTTTTTTAACTACTTTTAAAGAAACTGACTTTTTAAACTTGTAAATAGGTATATTACTTTCACTTGATGTTGCAAGAGAATTGTTCCCTGCAACACTTATTGGAATAAGCAGATTCAGAAAATTAAATAATGAATTGCTGTATACATAAACTCCACATTGCTACTTTTTGTAGCAACTAGAACAGCATTTGTTCGCCTTGGTATTTACAACCCACACTGTGTTCAGAATGTGAGCCAAGTCCATGCATTGTACTGGTATGTCGTCATCTTGCTAAGTGAGTATCAGAGCACATCCTTCATCTTGTTTCACTGGTGAGAAAGTTGGGGGATGGTGTAATGCAGGAGAGCCATGACTTTTTAACTTGAACAGGACTCCCAGTAATTATCTCTCTTTTTTGATGGAACACATCTCACTCATACAACATGCTATTAAAGGGAAAAAATCATCAGTCTTCAGTATGTCTAATTTTACAAAGAACCTACTCATTTGAGCTAAACAGCCAAAAATTAAAGTCCCTACCCTTTAGTCTCTCTTGTCCTCATGAGTTTCATGGCGACAACATACTGAGCTGGTCAGACCAGATTAAGCTATCCTCAGCAACCTCTTCCAGCTCCCCTGTGGAATTCTCAGATGCTCCTACATCATTTGAGATACAGTAATATATAATCCTTAAAGTGTCCAGGGCCTACCACTGGGTTTTCTTCACATGGGTTATACCTTGTAGGACTCCCATCTGAATGGCCTGTTGAGAAACCTAGGTGCATGTGCAAGCCACATCAACTAGCTCTTCTCAATCCAGAGAAACAGAGGTCCTAGTCCAAGCTACTCTCCTCACCATGTTTTAAAGAGTGATCTACTGCTAGAACCTCATTTTGGTGGTTTGTATATGTGATGTTATCATTTTGGTCACTATCAAAAACTCATTGTGAGTAATAAGACTTCTGTAATAGGTATGAATGGACTGGCTTTAAGCATAAAAGCCCAAAAATCCAGTTCATTAAAAAAAAATACAGATTGGCAGCTTTTAATTATCGTTTTAATTTAGTGCAACAGACCTCAAGATTAAATATCAAACATATTTCTGTAGCTGCTGAAAAAGTGTGGACATTGTACCCACATCTGCAAGAGATCTTAAAGAAGAAACTCCTATGGCATGTTAGAGCAATACAGATAAGCTAAATTATAAAAGACAGAGTCTCGGTCTGTTAAGCTAGGAAGCAAATCAGGATGGTAAATGGCTAAATGGATCATTCAGAAACAATAAAATATTTTACTACAGGCTGAGAACTGCTGCTGTCAGCATGCTAATTAAATATGTAACTTCACAGCAAAAGATCTATGGATCTTAATATACACATATCAATTAATCTGACCAGAATTTGAGTTATATGATAAACCATTTCAGGGTCTTCACATAATATATTAAGTTACCTATGCATACTTGTGTTTGAAAGAAAATAAGTCTGTGTCCTAACATTGACAAACACGGAATGTAACTTGAACACAACACATCCTACAAATACTAACCTGCCAAGAACAATATCTATATACTGTATATAATTCACTAAGGCAAGACAACCATGAAAAGCACGCCCTTCACTAAGCCGCCCGACAAGTGAGACACCTATGGCGCACACAGGAAGGAGCCATGCCCACCAACTCCAAGACCATTGGATACGAGGCGACAACTCGCAGGGCCACGGCCACCAACTTGGACGCGACGACACAGAAAAAATGGCGTCATTTATGTTCGTCTGTTGTAGAGGTCACATGCAGCGCAGGTCAGGTTAATGTCATGTACCTCTGAGCTACGTTGACTGTTCATAGAGGCATGTTTCTCGCGGAGGTGAATCGCCATATGCAGCGTGTGAAATGGTTTGCGAGGGGTATCCCATGGGATCCTTAAAACAATCCTTTAAAACTGAGGTTAAAGCACAATGACCAATAAAAACTAATAAGCCCTGTACCTCTGTTTCATTACCGTCTCACCTGCTTCATCAATGCTCACCTGCTTTCGTCCCACACTGCAACAGTCGAGACGCTCTGTCAGCAGCTGACCTTCTCTGTGCCTGACCGGTTCACACAGAGGCAGCGCAAGAGAAAGCCGCGCCAGAGACAGACAGAGGCACACACACAGGCAGCTGGTGGGCGGCTCGCCGTGAGTTTCTCTTGCGAGCGGACACATGACCAGGCGGTGTGTATTCTTCGAGTGCGAGGGTGGACGCGACAGGACCATCTAGGAAAAATCATGTCGCGGATGTGATTCGCTGTATGCAGTGTGTAAAACAGTTTGTTTGTCGCAGATGTGAATCGCTGTATGCGGCGTGTAGAACAGATTGCGAGGGGTGTCCCTGTGTCTTTCCAGAAGTGTTCAACCATCAATAAATAATTATGCGGCGTTTGTTATGCCGCGGGTTCACTATTGTGTTGTATTTTGCTTTCTCCAGAGTTCCATCTTTTCATTCACTTACTGTTGTATTCTCACACTAACCTGTTTTAGACAACCGTGTCTTTCCAGAGGTGTTTACCATTCAATAAATAACTATGCATGAGATTGAGCGTGTGTCTAGGCGTGGGTAAGCCGTTGAACCCCATTCGGGCTGCAAACCGTGGAATTGCCACTAAGTGCGACTCATACGCTCCCACTGTTTTCGTCCATACCCTTTGTACACACCCCCTCCCACACGTTGACTGTTAATAGAGGCATGTTTCTCGCGGAGGTGAATCGCCATATGCAGCGTGTAAAACGGTTTGCGAGGGTATCCCATGGGATCATTAAAACATTCCTTTACAACTGAGGTTAAAACACAATGAAGTGAGCAGTCTTTAAAAAACGAGTTTTCAGTTACGGCGCACGAGCGCGTGCAGCTTTGCAAACTGTTTTACACGCTACATACAGGAATTCGCATCCGCGACAAACATGCGTCTTCTTAGATGCTCCTGCACTTTGTACACACCCCCCTCCCACCTCGCTACTACCGTGGTCGGGTGTCTTGCTTAATTATATATAGAAAGGCAGCCAATGAGGATTGACAGATTGATAGCTCTTTCTCGATTCTGTGGGTGGTGGTGCATGGCAGTTCTTAGTTGGTGGAGCGATTTGGCTGGTTATTTCCGAAAACGAACGAGACTCCCGCCTGCCAAATAGTTACACGACCCAACAGCGGTCGGCGTCCAAATTCTTAGAGGGACAAGTGGCTTTCAGCCACGTGAGATTAAGCATTAACAGGTCTGTGATGCACTTGTATGTCCGGTACTGCACGCGCGCTACACTGAATGGATCAACGTGTGTCTACCCGGCGTGTGTAAGCCGTTGAACCCCATTCGTGATGGAGACCGTGGCTTGCAATTGTTCCCCACGAACGAGAAATTCCCAGTACGTGCGAGTCATACGCTCGCACTGATTACGTCCCTGCTCTTTGTAAACCCCCACCCCCCTTGTTCGTGTGACTTGGTGGATTATATATAAAAAAGCAGACGGAACCGCAAAGAACAATGAAAATTCAACGTGGAAACCGACTGAGGCGGTGTTTGGAAAATTAACAGTCAACATGACTCAGACGAAAGCGACTCAGGTAGGGAGTTGGCGGCGGGCACATAAGCAGACAGTGCGTACTGAACGAGCGCCGTTCAACCCCGTCCTTCGCTTTGGAAGCAAGAAGGCGCGACGGCGCTCCTCTGGTTTTCAGTCACGGACAACTGTATGTTGGTTCGTAGCGTGCATTGTTGCACTGTTACTTTTCTTGGTGGTTTATTAAATTACGGATTTTTCAAATGTTTATTTTTTCCTCTGTGCTTAAAAACATTTAAAAAGCGGCCTGATTATGCGGGTTGGCTAGTAATCAATATTATCTCTATACAAAAGAGAACAAGATACTGTATACCCTAAACAAATGACCTAATTGTTGATTGCTAGTATTCTTCCAGCTACTACCAACTCTAATGGAAAAATACAGATTTAGAGTCTGGATGGATAGACGGCTTAGCCACAGTTCTGCAATAATGATTCCTTCTTCCTCATAATCCAGGGATCATTGTTCAATTCCCAGCCTAGTGATCCAGACATGCTAACTTAATCCTGTCTCTCAAAAACTATAAACCATGTAAGAATGTGCTGTAAATGCCTGATGTTCCATCCATTGTTAATTCCTACCATGCACCCTATAAAATTGGGACAAAATATGTTTCCCAACAGCTCTGCACAGGGTATAGCAGATTCTGTAAAAGGATGGATGACGTGAATTATGTTAATTTTTCAAATACCCACATTTTGGTTAAAATATTGTTTTTGAATTGAAATACAGTGAATCAAATATTACCATTTCATGCAGAAATGTATTGTCCAGATCACATTAGAAGCTGCAGACAAAGGTGAACATGCAGGTTCAAGCTAGAGTTAAGTGTTACTGCGGGAACAAACACAAGCTCCCCACAACTTGAAGCTGAATAAGCGTGTTATTAAACAGATGATTGGAATTGGGAAATGAAAAGAAAGGTAATCAATTGTATCTCAAATGTTGTAAGTCCAAACAAAATAAATGTAAATGATATTGTTTTACCTTCATACTTTTGCATTTTATGAAAATCTTTTTATTAAAAATGTGTTTTTATTTCAGTGTTCAATACATACGGAAGTACGGAAGCTTATTCCCCACTATATATATATACAGTATATATATATACATATATATATATATATATATATATATATATATATATATATATATATATATATGTATTACGGAAGCGTATTACTGCCACGACATAATAAAAAAAATATGCTCACTATCACGTTATAACGTGAAAATATTACATTATAACGTGAAAACATCACGTTAAAGAGAAATCGTATCATGTGATAACGTGAAAATATAAGATTATAACGTGAAAACATCACGTTAAAACGACAAATAGTATCACGTTAAAACGTAAAATCGCTGTTTGATGAATAAGCATGAAGCCATATCATGAGCCTTGAAAACCATCAATCGCTCCATTTATACATATTCCAAACGGCTTTAGTTTGTCATAAGAGTCAACATGCCACATAAAATTAGGTCCAGGATTAATGTACACGCGTCGCATCAGTCGATTCCTCCGTCTTTGCTCAACACCACGGGGGTCTAGAAACTTTATTAAATGCCTCACCGTGGTTTGGGTCACAACATGCCCAGCTTGAATGCAGCTGAGATGGTGTAGCTTGTATCCATGGAGCCTTCCGTGCCCTTCCAGCTGGTCAATGAGAAATGATGCTACCTCCAAATTGTCGGACTGATTCTTTCTTCTGTAAAGCCCCATGTCTTTTAAAATTCTTCTCAGTGTACGCATACTTATTACAAAACCATCCACCTTAGTCAGCAGGAGCAGAATCTCTCCATGTCTGACCCCAAGCATAAAGTAGAATTTGATCAAGTCGTGTAAATGAGCCGTTTCATTTGCAGACGTGCACTCCTCACTGGATAACCAAAAAAGTTTCACGTTATAACATGAAACTTTATCACGTAATTACGTGAAATAGTATCACGTTTTAACGTGATACTATTTGTCGTTTTAACGTGATGTTTTCACGTTATAATCTTATATTTTCACGTTATCACATGATACGATTTCTCGTTTTAACGTGATGTTTTCACGTTATAATGTAATATTTTCACGTTATAACGTGATAGTGAGCATATTTTTTTTATTATGTCGTGGCAGTAATACGCTTCCGTAATATATATATATATATATATATATATATATATATATATATATATATATATATATATATATATATATATATATATATATGTATTGCGTTATATCGCAAAAGTATTGGATAATTTCGCAATAACAATTGCATTATTTCGCAAAAGAAGCCATTGCAGGAGGCTTGCAGTAGTGTCTGCATATTGCCGACTAACAGCGACTCGTGTACTCGCATATTCATCTTCTGAGGACAAAGCGCTGCGGTCCACAACGCAGGCATCTGCAAGGCAGAGGCAATTTAGAGCTCGAAACATCAATTAAACCTAAATCATATATTTCAATGAAAATATAGGTTGATAGAGATACTGATGACATACAGCTCGGTTAAAACAACGGCTCGAATGTAAGGGGTCTGTTTCAAAAACCTACTTGTAGTAAAGATAACGCGTTTTTGAATCGTTTTATTAAAGATAATGTTTAAACGGAGCGGCAACGTGCTCATCTTTTATGGAGGAATATTTCGGACAAAATGAAATAAATAAATAAATGCGTAAATAAATAAAAGTACTGTGAAATGTGAGCATAAATAAATAAATGTATCATGAAATGAAGCCTTAATAAATAAATGTATCGTGAAATGATAGCATAAATATATAAATGTGTCACGAAATATGTTTTTCGTTGCTTATTTATTTATTTCATTTTGTCCGTAACATTCCTGCAAACCGTCGTGAAATACGGCTTGAAATAAAACTGTCACCTTCACTCGTCAAAGTTGAGAGGGTGGGCTCTAACACGCCATCTAGTTTCTGATTGGTGAATCGACAGCACAAGAATGAATTAGAAAAATGCTTACTACTGCAGATGAAATGGATTCTGCCGAAGATACTACGTATTTCAGAGAGAGAATTGAAGATTTATCGGAAGAAATGACAATGTTGGCGGCCCTTTTAGACTCCGATATAGATTAAACTATTTTTGAAATGATCAAAGAACAGGTGGAACGGACTCTACTACACTCCAGTTCAGGTGAATCAGTTCCCTGCTCTGGACGTCCATCCTTTGACATTCCAGCTGAGTCAATAAATATTAGTTGGAGCTGCTTTGAGCATTCCATGTCAAAGTACCTAAACTAATACAGCCGTTGCAGTTTACCGTATATCAAACTGGCTCATTCGCCTTGTGATCGTCTTCTCCGATACACCATATAGATCTGCAATCTGTCGTACTTTTAAACCGCATAACAGAAGGTGTTCTATTGACTCAGCTGGAATGTCAAAGGATGGACGTCCAGAGCAGGGAACTGAGTCACCTGAACTGGAGTGTAGTAGAGTCCGTTCCACCTGTTCTTTGATAATTTCAAAAATAGTTTAATCTATATCGGAGTCTAAAAGGGCCGCCAACATTGTCATTTCTTCCGATAAATCTTCAATTCTCTCTCTGAAATACGTAATATCTTCGGCAGAATCCATTTCATCGGCAGTAGTAAGCATTTTTCTAATTCATTCTTTGCTATCGATTCACCAATCAGTAACTAGAGGGCGTGTTAGAGCCCACCCTCTCAACTTGACGAGTGAAAGTGACAGTTTTATTTCAAGCCGTATTTCATGACGGTTTGCAGGAATGTTACGGACAAAATGAAATAAATAAATAAGCAACGAAAAACATATTTCATGACACATTTATTTATTTATGCTCTCATTTCATGACATATTTATTTATTAAGGCTCTCATTTCATGACACATTTATTTATTTATGCTCACATTTCACAGTACTTTTATTTATTTACGCATTTATTTATTTATTTCATTTTGTCCGAAATATTCCTCCATAATCTTTAACTATTGCCTAACCGTGATGTGTGTGGAGAGTTTGCGATTTGATGCAAAGCATTCCCGACAATTACGCAACAGACATTATTGAAAATAAAACTGCAAGCTGTAGAACTATGTATACAAGATGCAACGTATAAGCTGGACAACTCTGTAGTTCATCATTTCTCTGAACCAGCTTGTAGTCCAATAGTTAATTTGATCAGAGCCAAAACCAATCCTCGTAATAAGGCATGATTAAATAACTCGGACGTTTATGAAGTACATACACAGAATAATGCGTCTTAGGTTTTGCCAGCGGTTTGCCTGTAAACAAATGTACCAAATCTATACCTTTTTACAGATGTTAAATATAGATAAGTTGTACTAAGTTTTGGATAAATCAGTTTTACGAAATGTAATATATACAACATCTTTGGGTTGAACGCTTTACTGTACATTGATAAGTTAAATTTACAGGCGATGCTAAATTGTTATACTCTGAATGAGTAACAGTAGTGTCCTTGTGTGACCGTGCCCTGAGATGTGCTGACACCCCAACAAACTCAGCTTGACCCGTTTTCCGATGCTGTTCTGCCTCGGTCCCCGCAGCGCTATCAGAACACGCGCAGTCTGAAAATGGATGAATGAATGTGTGACTTTTTAACGAAAAACCTATCATATTTACACCGGTTACGCAGTCGGTTATAGACCAGTGTCAATAGGCATCAAGCAGATGACGAGGTGTAAAACAAGCACAGTTAAATAAAGAAAATATATATAAGCTATTATTCATAATTATGAAACAATTTAATCTGTGTGCAGGGAAGTACAGTATTTTCATATGGAAATAAACACAGTACTTCATTGTTTTTATGAGCTGAAATACATTTTAGGCTAAATGTAATTTCGTATCACTTTGTTGTTAATCATATTTTTAAATATATTGTACTCATTTTGAGTATCTTGTGTTATATTATTGAAGGTAAGCGTTAGAGTTTCTTTTAGCAAATGTTTCTCAGTGGCATCAAGAGTAAATTAAAATAATTATTGATAGTATAGTCTTCAGCATACAGTGGCAATACATTGAAGCTTTGTTATTTTTTCCTGTACTGTCAAATTGATGTTATTTGCATGTTACACTAAAATAAATAATATTCTAAATGAATAAACAGGGGGAAGTTGTATCAAAATCATTTAAATTATTTTCTTTTCTGTTTTCAAGCTATTTATTCATATATACATTGTGGATTCAGTACAGATGATGTTAAGTAGCATAATAAAAATGTACTTTGATCTTGGACTAGAACAAAATGACATTTTATTGTGTTTGGCCCACAAACATGGAATAATTGTTTCCCTTTGAACTTTGCAAAGAAATTTGCAGTGCTTAAACTTGTACAGACGGAAACACAAGACAGTTTCTCTAGACTTAGCTCTATTCCTTCAGCAGGAAATCAGTAAATCAGGAAGACTCCATGGATATAAATTGATGTATGCAAAATGCTTAGCAAAAGGATTTGTTACTGACTCTGAAAGTATACGACTTCTACTAAAGACCCTACCCAGAAGGACTTGAACAGCGTAAACGTCGTTGTTTAAGACGCCGTCAGTTTTCTAGTAAGGGGCCTAACAATAAATGGCACATAGACTCCAATGATAAGTTAAAACCCTATGCTATTTTCATAAATGGTTGCATTGATGACTTTTCAAGGTTTATTATATGGTTAGAAGCAAGTAACAGTGGAAAGGCTGGAATAACTGCAAATTATTTTGCACAAGCAGTTAAAAAAAGGAAAGGCTGTCCATGCCTTGTTCGAACTGATCTTGGCATTGAAAATGTGTATGTTGAAAAAATACAAACATTTCTAAGAAGAAATCACACAGATTTTTATGCTTCAGAAAATAGTTTTATATATGGCCAATGCAGAACAAATCAGCGTATTGAATTGTGGTGGGGCATACTAAGAAAACAGAATCTTCAGTTTTGGATGGATCTTTTTAGGCAAATCCAAGTGGATGGTTACTTCAGTGGAGATTTTCTAGATAAGGAGCTGATAAGATTCTGCTTTATGAAATTATTACAGGTATGGAATTCTTTTTTTTTTTCATTTGTTTATGATAATCCCATACCTTTCCCATAATCTACTTCTTTTGTAGAAACACTTCCAGCACCATCTTAACTATGTCCTACAAAGTAATATGACAATATGTAATCACTCCATTATGCCTTGTGGAACAGTTTGCTATTAATTATTGCAAATATATTTTGTCATTCTGATTTAAAGGGGAAGAGAATCAATTAAATGTTGCGCCATTGATTGATCTGAAAATGCATTACTTTTATCAATGAGTACAAAAAATAAGCAATCCTTTTAATGACATGGCAATTGATGATCATTGGATCTCACAGTTAGCATAATGCTGCTGAAAAGCACAGTGCAGTTGATTACATGTTAAATTTGATCATTAACAATTTGTAATTTATTGCCTTTCAGGCTGAGTTGGATGATGTTGTTGCCTTTTGGAACAGGCATCGTATGAGAGCTAATCGTTCAGCTATCCTTCCCAGTGGGAAACCTTTTATTTTGTATACTCTTCCCGAAATGTTTGGTTATCAAGATGAACTTGTTTTTGTTGATCCACTAGAAACTGAAGTCTGTGAAGAGGAAAGCATTCCAAAAAATGAATATCCCTGTGATCCAGATATACATGAGCTATGCTGTATACTGTGGTCTTTGGCCGGCTTGTCATCCTGGCCCCCTCAGGCTGCCAGATGGAGCCCTCCCTGCAGTATGGAGGTTCCCCGAAGACCAGCAGGGCATCATGGACATTGCAGTTGTTATACACAGCCCTGCTGGATACCATGGGGGCCACTAGAAGACGCTAAGAGGAGGAACGATGGTTATTTGCCTTACGCCCCGGAAGTACGTCCAAGTCACATGGACAAGGGGAATGACGTGCTTCCGGGGTGAAGAAAAGGACTTTTTATCTTACCTGGAAGTGATAGGAGATCACATGGACTGGGGATTGGAACACTTCAGGGTCAGGGACAATAAAAAGGATTGTGGGATCTCCCAGACGGCGAGCTGAGCTGGGTGGAAGGGTGGCAACGCATCTGGGAGTGGAGGATTGTTTATTGTATTGTTATTGATTTGTATAGGAGTATAGTGGAGGAGAGGGTGCTTTGTTGACTGTGGTGAATTAATGAAGTCAACATTTGGACTTTTATCTGGTGTCTGGAGTCTTGGGCAGGGGTTCAAGGGAGCGATAGCGCCCACTATCTGTCACAACTTATGGAAGAGAATGGCTTTAGCATACCATCTGACCCTTTTGATGCTGTAACACTCTACCAGGCACTTAAGACAATAGTACATAATTTACATTAGAAATACAGATACATTTTACTTTTGTAATGGACCAATATATTTATTAGAATTTTTCTGCATTCATTTACAGCATGTTCTTTAAATCATTGCTCCAGGGCTTCAATCTTTTATATTTGCGAATGTTGCGCAAAAAAGATTTTATAATTTAAAAAAGTATTCTGTGTGATTCTTACATTATTATTATTATTACATTATTACCACTTTACAGTACAGTGTCCATGATGGAAACAAGAAAATTCACCTAGCAATGTGATGTTTAACTATATTGGTGTTACACATGCTTTTTATGTTTTAAATTTGCTGTTTGGAATGTTAGTAATTCACATAATATTTTAGAAAAAATACAATTGTGCTTTCAACACCACACTCCCTGTTATTTCTGGAGCAATGTCCTATGCATTTATATACTCATTCCAGCTTACAATATTATGTAATGTGCAGTTAAATATTAAAGTGTCTAAATAAAAGTACACACTCTTTTCTTTTTTTCAATGTCAGAATAAATTTTATCAGTTCCTAAAATGCCTGTGAAATATTATGAGGCTAACAGAAAACGTCTGAGCCTAGCATAAAGCTCAAAAACTATCATCAGTGATTCTGTGAAACATAACTGCACTCATTATAAGTTGGTAATTATTTACTTGAAATAAAAGCATTTTTGAATTTGACAATTGATCTTAGACTGAACAAAGATTGTGTATGTTATCTATATTAATGAAACCACAATATTGTAACACAGATCAGATCTACTTGAAGTCACCCATTTATCCAGGTCCAGGGGTGGTGTTTCAGGGCATAGTAGATAGGTAAGTAGATGACATAGACTTGTTGTGCATAATCTGAAGGAGCTATAGAGAGGGTTGTCATTCAGAGAGACAAAGAATGGGGATTAAGTAAAATGTTACTGAGTTTAGCCAACTTTACAGATACATTCAGATAGTAATGCAACATAATCACACCACTGGGAAAGATAACAGTTCTTGTGCTGGTGGTTGAAAAACTGCTTTTATTGTATGAATGTTACTAATAGCTATGTAAGATATTTACACTTTCTTAAATGCAATATTCCAGGGTGACTACCTACTGAGTCCAGAATCCATTTGGGGGATTTCTGTAATCACATAGTGAACGTTGGGGATAAACAGAAGGGTTTCACTCTGTGAAGGCAATGTCCTGATATAAATGTGACAGTTGAAAATTACAGTAGATAGATAGATAGATAGATAGATTTTTAAGTTTATTATTAATAAAAAAAACTGTAATGGCATACATAATTCTTGATTCTGCATTCAAATTGTTGTACCAAAAATGCTGTTAATTTCCAGAAGAAAAAAGTGAAAGGACTTGAAACCATCCAAGAAAATACACATAATATATGTTTTAACCATTTCACGAGAGTAATGATAGCATTACAAATTTTATTTTGTGAGAAAATTTGCATCAAACTGAACACTTAATCAGTATTCATATAACAATTAAGTCAATATTTCAAACAAAGAATATTGTTAAAAATAATTTAGCCAAAATATTACAATCTTGTTCTTTAGTAATCACAAAAATATGCCTCTCTTTAACACACTATATGAAAACAATGAAATAGGAAATAAAATGCTTTGTTTCTCCTGACATAATCTAGAAATTTGTTTTAAGTTGTACTGCTATACATGCATTAATAGCATTTTTTAAGTGTGAGTCAATGTCCTACAAGAAGAACATCCTTTTAATATCAGAAAGCCAAACATTGCTTGCATAAAGAACCATACTTTCTACTACTAATGAAACCATAATTTCTTGGTATTCCAAATATTTTTCCTCACTCACTTTAGAACATAATTAGGGGAACACAACTTTTGCTGCTAAAGTGCAAAGAACTGTAAATGGAACATATTTATATGGCTGTACCGTAACGTTTGTTTTGTCACACAATATCCATTACCCATATGCCTGACTTCACTGCGAAATTCAGGATAACTTTTATAGTTACCTGGCAATTCCAAAACACTACCACAAGTATGAGACACTGGCCGGCGTGCCAAACCTTCAAGGTTCACAAAAGTTACATCAATGTTTTCTGTGCAAATTATATCTGAGCCTGTACAGAACCAAAGAAATGTGGCCAACTCTGAATCATCTAGTTCCTTGATGAATTCTACCAAATAGTTTGAAACAGTTTTTTGATTTTGACTCATTTCATTTGGAAAATGGACCATTTTTTGAACTTTCTTGCTGTCAGGTACTGCCTCTTCATAAATTTTGTTTAATAATGTCACAGTAAACATGATATTTTTCAGAACTTTGGTCCAGATATCAATAACAAACATTGGTTCTTGAATCAACTCCTTATGCCCTATCTCCAATTGTTATCCGCTGTATATTATCAGCTTTGGGTAGCCTTTTGCATGAGTGTCCCTGAAGAACTTCAATAAGCCCAGGCAATTCCACTTCTGTGAAATTAGAAATTGCCATTTGGAGAACCTCGGATTCCATTGGGGGTACAAACTTCATGAAGCTGTCTAAAAGTGTACTATTTTTCGCAATGCTTCCAAAAAAAACCTGCTGCATGAAAGCTTGGGCAAGCTGTACTGGAAAGTACCTGCACTGCTCATATCTGATCAAGATTACTTTTGCTATGGCTCTCCATTTACTTAATGTAAAATCATGCCTCAGAAATGGCACTCTGAATGCTTTACCAAGTGTGCATTTATTGTAAAATTCCTCCCAAAACTCTGCTGATGCATCATGTATTACTCTACCAAAGTCATCTGCTTCTTCCATTTCACCTGAGGGCAAAAGTCTCTTCATCTTCAGAGTGCAGACATGGTCAATTTCTGGATTTTTCTCAAAAGTGTGTACTATATCTTCCATAGAATTTCCACGTCTTACAATAAGTTCAAACTCCATGAAACAAGTTGTAAACTCAAGAGGTATTGTGTCTGATAAGTCATCAGAATTAAAAGAAGGTCCAAAGACAATTATGTTGCTGTCATTGCTCAATGTGGTAAATACTGTATCATTAGAAATTTCATGTTCAGTACACTGTTTATCTTCTTTTTGGCACTCTTCAGGTGATTTGGAAATTTCATAGTTTATATAATTGTAATCCAAATCTTCTTCATTTATTTTTTGATGTTTATTTACATAAAATGTAAAATTATTTGCAGAATTAGAAGCATCTGCAGGAAAATCTTGTAGGGTATGTGAGCAACCAGCTTTGCAAGATTCACATATCAAGGCATCAGGCACTACAAAGATAGCTTCATTCTGTGAGTTTCTCATGACTAATCCCTCATTAAGATCTCTAGACTTTTTAGGTGAGGATGCCGGAAAGTTGCTCAGTGATTTGTGAATATCAGGAGTTTCCTTCTTTTCTAATAGAGTCTTAGATCTGCAAACTGCTTCACAATTTATGATTTCTTTCTTGCAAGTAACCATATAAAAACGCAGCAGTGGGAGTTTTTGTTTGGTCATATAATTCTCCAACTGTGTCTTTATCCATTAGAGACTTACGCTCAAAGTTGGTAATATCAAAATCAACTTCCTCAACTGATCCATGTGATGACTTACCATTAGGAAAGAAAATATTTTTTGCCATATTTAGAATGTCTTCTTCTGTAGCACTCTTAAAAACTGATAATGTCCTTGTTCCTCCACCACTTTTTGTACGTACTTGTTTAAGATCACTTGTTTTATTTTCTTTCTGAAGCAACCCAATTTAAATTTTTCGTGCAGACTTTTTAGCATTATTATTTCCATACAGACCCATATGATTAGTTGGTCGTTTATCCTCTTCATCTGAACACGGCTCAGGTCTTTTCAAAACACCGAGTTTCTTGCGTAAATTCTGTAGCAGCTTTTCTTTTCTAGACATTTCATGCATCTGAAATGTTTGCCTTTTGCAGAAGTCTAAAACTGCTAAACGATCACCATATAGGGAAAAATAAGTGGAAAAAGCCTTGTCATCCATGACTAATATAACATTCTGATCAATCTGTATTAAAATATAACAGCAATAAAAGAAGTACATTAATAAACAAATTATGACAGTGTCTGGTATATTCTCCAGAATTTCCATTTATTTATAGCACTTTCATCCTGCAAAACTCAACTGCAGGCCATGACCATTAAAATGGTGTGGAAATGATTTACTTTAAACTGCAAGTAAGCAGACTTAACAGTTTTTCCCTAGAAGGTATCTCAGAAAAAGATAATCCTCAGACTACTCCACAGTCAACAATGGTGATACACCAGGCTTACCTAGTATACTTTCAGTGCACCTGTTTTCCTTATATCAGCAGTTATCACTATTTTTCTTTGTTTTTGTTGTCCCTCTAATTAACTTCAATTTGTGCTCCCTTTGAAAGACATATTTAAAAGTTTAATCTAACAATCAACCTATCATCATCAACCACTATTTAAAATATTTTTTTCATGTCACCTCTTATGATCTATTTTAGTCTTAAGTTCTATCGGAACTCATAGCTGTATTTTAAGCTCCTGAACCTGGTCTGCAGTTTCATTACTTTTTTTTACATCTTTGCTGTAATATGGGGATTAGAACTGCATACAGTTGCAGATGAAACCTGACAAGTGTACCAAACTTGGGAAGAAGAATCTTTCTGACCAACTCTGTTCAGTAGCTCATTGACACTGAGTAACATAACATCCTTATTACATACACTGTCTACTTTAGTCCCTCTGCTGTTATTTTTCTTATCTGGCAATCCACCAACTTTACAGTCATTATCAACTGAAATTAAACTGAAATTAAGGTAACAGTTACATTTTTATTTAAATTAATTATACAATTTTTAAAAAGCTGCAAGCTTAATATGGCTCCCTGTGGGATTCTTGACCCCACATACTTTTAAAAAGCCCAAGTTCCTTTTTAAATTTAAGAAATTTGTGCGCAAGTATCTGTACTATACCCTAAATCTCTATCTTTTGTAATGTGATGATTACTCTCCCCTAGATTTTGTCCTCAAAAGATTTTTGAGAGTCTGTCTGTTTCCCAAACCCATTTAGACAGGGCATGGTTGTGAAAAAGCTGAAGCCTATACCACAGCCACTGGGGCTAATTTAACAACACCAGTACATCTAACCTGTATGTCTTTTGACTGTGGGAAGAAGCTCACATACTCACGGGAAGGACACGCAAAGTGCACACAGGAAGCATCCAAACCCAACTCTCCTTGCTGCTACCACCACAACACCCTTTTTAAAGTGGTGAATAAAATACACTGCACTGTTTTATTCTAACACTATTAAATTCAGTAGTTTAATGAGTAGCAAATTCCCCATGTAAGCATATGCTGACCATGAAATGAATTAATTTCCAATACATTTTTCTTTTCTAACTTTGGAATGATTTCCTGTAGACTTCTGCTCTTCAAAAAGTCAAAAAAACTGGTCATACATTATGTCTTGTGAGGCCATTCTTACCTGGAGACTGAAAATGCTAAAAATAAAATTTAAAATGATTAATTTTTGTATCAAATCAGCATTTCTCTAATCCTTGGATAAAATTTTATTTAAAGCATTATTATTTTAGTTGGCATCAATTTTAGGGTTTGTCATTGCCAGGAATGCATTTTATGTGTAAGTATTGTATTTCAAAATTATAAAAATCAAACACAACACATTTAACAGGCTGTCTGGTTGGCAATGATATTGATGAGACAGACACAGAGATGGTACATAAAGATGGAGACAAGGGTGGACAGTACCTGATGAATGACAGAATTATGAGGTGCTTTGAATGTATGTAGAAGTATGTGCGATATGAAAATAATGAATATTGATAGTTCGTTTATTTAACCTATTTATCCTGAGATTATCTCAGGTTACAACGTGAGTTACCACAGCTATGCTGATGACACACAGCTGTACTTATCAATAGCACCTGATGACCCCGACTCTTTCGATTCACTAACACAATATCTTACTGGTATTTCTGAATGGATGAATAGTAATTTTCTCAAACTAAAAGAGAAAACTGAAATTTTAGTGATTGGCAATAATGGATTCAATGAGGTTATCAGAAATAAACTTGATGCATTAGGATTAAAAGTTAAGACGGAAGTAAAAAACTTAGGGGTAACTGTTGACTGTAATCTGAATTTTAAATCACATATTCATCAGACCACTAGGACAGCATTTTTTCACTTAAGAAACATAGCAAAAGTTAGACCTCTTATATCATTGAAAGATGCGGAGAAATTAATTCACGCTTTTGTTTTCAGTCGACTAGATTACTGTAACGCACTCCTCTCAGGACTACCCGAAAAAGACATAAATCACTTGCAACGAGTGCAGAATGCAGCTGCTAGAATCCTAACTAGGAAAAGAAAATCCGAACACATTTCTCCTGTTTTGATGTCACTACACTGGTTACCTGTGTCATTCAGAATTGACTTTAAAATTCTGCTTATGATTTATAAAGCCTTAAATAATCTCGCCCCATCTTATATATTGGAATGTCTGACACCTTATATTCCAAATCGTAACCTCAGATCCTCAAATGAGTGTCTCCTTAGAATTCCAAGAACAAAACTTAAAAGAAGTGGTGAGGCGGCCTTCTGCTGTTATGCACCTAAAATCTGGAATAGCCTGCCAATAGGAATTCGCCAGGCTGATACAGTAGAGCAGTTTAAAACACTGTTGAAAACATATTACTTTAACATGGCCTTTCTATAACTTCACTTTAACTTAATACTGATACTCTGTATGTTCAATTCATCATAATAACTATTCATAGTGGCTCTAAAATCCGTACTAACCCCAACTCTCTCTTCTGTTTCTTTTTCCGGTTTCTTTGTGGTGGCGGCCTGCGCCACCTCCACCTACTCAAAGCATCATGATGCTCCAACATGGATGGACTGAAAGCCAGAAGTCTACGTGACCATCATCATCAAGTCCTTCCATGAGAACCCTAAATACAAAGAGGACTGTTTCATTTATGTTAGGTAGATTGCCCAGAGGGGACAGGACGGTCTCTTGGTCTGGAATCCCTACAGATTTTATTTTTTTTTCTCCAGCCTTTGGAGTCTTTTTTTTTGTTTTTTCTGTCCACCCTGGCAATCGGACCTTACTTATTCTATGTTAATTAATATTAACTTATGTTTATTTTTTATTGTGTCTTCTATTTTTGTATTCTTCATTTTGTAAAGCACTTTGAGCTATATTTTTTTGTATGAAAATGTGCTATATAAATAAATATTGTTGTTGTTGTTGTTGTTATTTAACCATTTTTTTTAACTTCTTACAGAATTTTAGTATTATTACATTTTTCCTCCTTCAGGTTTGGCTTTTAGGATTCGACATGACTGCTTATTGTTTTAAGATGTTCTCACACTTGTAATGCATCTGTTTTCTGAAACAGAAACAGTACATAATTAAATATAAAGTGTATATGTGAATGTTTCACCACGAGAAAGACAGACAAAACATTTCAGACCTTTCTTTTTTATTTATTAAAAACTACAATAAAAAGGATAATTGGATATCATTTAAAAAAGTATTACACAGGATTATTGTGTAGAATGTTATGGGTAAATTCTACATTAGACAGTTTGTGACAGCAAAAACTGTAAGAAAATTGTTAATCAATAAATACAATTACAATATTTATATGTAATGAAAATACACTGAATAGCAGCTTCTGAAATTTCAATCGTTGTCTATACTTGACAATCAATTATAATCGTCTATAATTGAATCCAAATCTTCCAACTTGAACATAATTACTTCAAATGTAAAGGAATGTAGTTGTGAAATAAACCGTTTTATATTAAAACACGTGGGTCTTAAAAAAAGCAAATAAGGGGAGGGCGATATTTACTTTTAGTTTGTTCGCTGTGAGCTGCTTTTCGACTTTGGCAATGTGAATGTTAGCTAAAAGTAAGACTGCAATAGCAATCCAATCACGTTTTATTTTTGCCAAAGTAACCCTTGTTAAGTTTAATGAGTTAAGATTTACCTAGTCGGGCTACGGCCCTTGGGACATCCACCTCACCACCGTCGTCTCCAATTAGCAGGAGTGTTTGCACTTGGCAATGCACTCTGGTATACTAAATCTAGTATGCACCCGTCCATTTTTGACGACCCAGTCACTTATAACATTTAAATCACACATATTATGGTTAGGCGGTAGTTAAAGATGAGCACGTTGCCGCACCATTTAAACATCATCTTTACTAAAACAATTCAAAATGCATTATCTTTACCACTAGTAGGATTTTGAATTAGACACCTTTCACTCAAACCGTTGTTTTAACAGAGCTGTATGTCATCATTAAAACGGAACTTCTGGATACACTTATATTGTATCTCTATCAACCTATATTATCATTGAAATACAATATATGATTTAGGTTTAATTTTTGTTACGAGTTCTAAATTACCTCTGCCCTGCATATGCCTGCGTTGTGAACCTGCGCGTTGTCCTCAGAAGATGGATGTGCGAGTACACGAGTTGGTGCTAGTCGGCAGTGTGCAGACACTACTGCAAGCTTCCTGCAATGGCTTCTTTTGCGAAATAATGCAATACGTTTGCGATAAAACGAAATTATTATTGCGAAAAAACGTGATTCTTTTGCGATATAACGCAATTCTTTTGTGAAATAACGCAATATTTTTTTTGAGTGTCGGGAATAAGTTTCTGTAGTACTATATGAGGGATAAAATAAAATCACTTGAGAGACATCACCAATCTGGTTTAATCCAGGAATGATTCATGGGGTTTCAGGGAAAAAACAAACATGTTAAACAGAGAGACGATTCGATATCCTGCAGAATTTCTGAATTCCTTAGGAAATGTAATAGGACTGCTAATTTATACTTCTATAGTAAAAGATGCATAATCTGTTACATCGCTGAAATTCATATCCTCAACTGCTTTACATTAATGACTAATAATCTTCATAATTTTATACTTGAGTGTGCAAACTGGAAATTCAACTGGGCATAACTGCTTCATTCCCCATTTACCGGTCATGTCAGTAAACTTCCATTAAAGTTTAAAAGACAGAAGATCCCAATCAAAGGCATCTTTGCATATAACATAAAAAATGGTCAAGAACAAACTTTAAATGTGGGGACAGAGGTACAACAGCATGAAAAAAGACGAGGTGAAAAAACTTGACAAACAAAATGTGTATGTATTATGTGTGCAGCTGGAATTGGTTCCCACTTTCTGCTCAATGCCACCAGGACAGTCATGAGTTCCCTGCAACCCTGAACTAGACAAATGAAATTATAAAATGGATACTGAGATCTGAAAAGGAGAGACAAATACATTCTGAAGATTTAAAAAATAGGTTCTTAAATTTGAACAAAGGCAGTTACTCGTGTATTCTGCGGTGTATAACAATAAATAAAGAATGGTGCCCTACCCACATTTGGTTACTGACATATGTTTGAAGACTTTCAGGAAAGGTATACTGGATTTCTACACATTCTCACCAATCCTGCTTGTTGAGAAGCCATAGGCTGCTGTGAGATTTTAATATAGGCTAAAAACAACCCTGGGCAGGACGCAAAACCTTTATGTAAATGTCACTTTAGAGTGAAGACGGGTCAGCTTCATAACCAACTGAACAATAATTCATAAACCAAACATTAAATGTAATTTTCGTGTAAGCATTCAACCCAAAAACAACAGCAGGTACAAAAAAAGGCGAGACCAGGATATAAGTGAACCTTTAATTAAAATGACATTTGCCCACACCCACTTATTTCAATTTAGGGTCACCAGAGCCTGGGTCGGGCATGAAGTGGGAGACAAGGGCACCAGGACAAGATTTAGAGCTGCCAGCCAATCTGTCCACTACTTGTGCCTTACACTTAAATAAATTCTCGATTACAGCTTATAATATTGCAAGAAACTGACACTACTGTATGTAAATCTCATTTGGGGAAATTCACTATAACAGCATTACGTTTCCGCCGATTATGTTGAAGTCTAAAGGTCAAACTTTCAATACCGTTGTTTACTCGTCGCAACTGATCATTAAAACTAAAGCAAAAATCAATCGCCAAACGCAAAAACAGTATTGGAATGTTATTCTTAAAGACACGTGAATTAAAGAATGCTTCCAGAGCGGCCAGGAACTTGAGAGTACTTCAACATACTGACGAATACAGAAGCTTAGTAAAATGTAAAAAAAACCCAAAACAGAACAGTGACATGTGGCGAGTAGCCGCGATAAGCTTCCATTTTTTATATTTGCGGCTACTTTCTGTTGTTCTTTACAAATCTGTACTGTATAACTATGCAAAAGCGCTACTTAGAAAAC
This sequence comes from Polypterus senegalus, assembly GCF_016835505.1. Taxonomy (NCBI): domain Eukaryota; kingdom Metazoa; phylum Chordata; class Cladistia; order Polypteriformes; family Polypteridae; genus Polypterus; species Polypterus senegalus. The sequence continues at coordinate 72,828,622 of NC_053161.1, forward strand.
GAATGCTACCACGTTTTTTTGGGCCTCCGACATCTCTGAAGAGCTGGATTTTCTGTTTCTGCTCTCACAGGCAGCGCGCCTTGCAAAATAAAGTCGAAGAAAAGGATACGATTCGCCCATCCAGATGATGTACGATTTTCTTCAGTCGTTCAGCTGCTCGATACATTGCGTTGAATTTTCTTAAAGTTCCAAGGGAGTCTGGCTAAAGTCAAAAGGTTATGGAGCTATAACATATACTGAAAGCAAAACTGTGATATGGGTAATGTATTATGCCTCTAAGAATATTGTATATGACTATTTATTATTATTTGGTATTTCAAGGACCTTATTTTTAAAAGTAATATGTATAATGTATATAAAGTTTATTACCATATGGTTTGTATGTGCAATATGTTTTTGTATTCTGTCAATCTCCATCACTTCAGCCCATTCTGGGTTCAAATCCCAACCAGGGAGCGGCCTCTGTGGAGTCTGAGTGTAATCTCCATACCTCAATGGGTTTCTTCCACATATCCTGAAGTTGTTTACGTCTGGTTACTTCAGGATATTGTGCTTGGAGTTATTGTAGGTCTGTGTGTGTGAGTGTGCCCTAATGGTGTCGTGCTAAGGTTCAACCCTCACAATCCTGAACTATATTAATAAGAGGTCGGGAGCATGCTTTGATACAGCACATTGCTGCACCCACCACACAATGAACCTCAGGATCCCAAATTAGGACCCAAGCACAGTCGTGCAACCACACTCAGCGTCACATTAGTTCAAATGGAGTGAACAGTGTCAGGTTTTTTGGTTTTTTTACAGTGGCTGGACTGCCAATCCAGTCCGGCCACCAACCAACCCCCTGAGTTTTCCTTGCAAATTGGAGGACCTTCTTGCTGGGCTGGATGCGGTTAATGTTATACCCAGGATGGAGCAATTGCAGCTTAAAGGGCCCAACAGAGGGGAATCACTTGTGGTATGTATGGGATTCACATCTCTCCAATTGCTAACGCAAATCCCAGGCCCCAGAGCCACAGCTCCGCCTGTATATTAATAGGCAAGTTTAAAAATGGATGGGTTTGTAAAATGGTAATTTGTTTTGAGCTTGAGAAAGATAATAGACTATACAGAATAAATCTGATTGAAATGCCAAGCTACTTCAGATAATCTAAAGACACTCTTTCTCTTTATGGCTTTTGCTGTTTTCCTATTGTGATAGATAAGAGCTTTGTTGGTCCCAGTAACACTTTTTCCAGAAACTTTGCAAACAAAAATGTTTTCATTCATTTAGCTGCTGTGCAATGGATTGATACACCAGGGCTGGTTTTTGCTTGGCTCCCAATGCTGTTTGAACAGAATTTAGCACCCTGTTACCTGAGAAGAGGATTAAGTGCATTCAGTAAAGTGATTGATGGATTTTTGTAATATTTTTCGTGGTATTAGAAGATATGGTAACTTGACGAAATTAGAGTAAATTGTATTGTGTTAATTGTAATGCAGAAAGACTTAAATGATAAAAGCATAAGTGATGAACTTTATTTTAGCATTTGCAATGTATTCAACCCATATTTATTTGTTCCTATCTTTCTTTTAGTCTTCTGAATTAAATCGTGCATTTCTTTTATATTATGTATCATAGTATGTTATAATTGTACAATAAATGAGAACTCATCTCAGTAAAGTAATGCTCACATTTTAATGCTAATATGTCTATTTATTGTTATATCATTAGATCTTTTTTTGATGTTACTAATAACAGCAGGTAATATTCTATACAATCAAGTCAAGCTTAACAAAACTAAATTCAGCCCACCCCCAAGAGAAAGAAAGAAAGCAGGCAGCCAGAGTAAAACTTTAAGAGTAGAAAAGGGAGAAGATATTCCTTCTCCCTGTGACGATGTGGGTTTTGGCTCCACACTCCCTTTGCTATTGGAAGCACTCGAACCCCACACCGTCGATAATGAAACCGAGTGAGCTAGTCAGTGAAGGCAAATAAACAATTGAGCAAGGGGTGGTGCAAAAAGTGCAATAGTGCTTTTATTAAAAGCAGTCAACAAATCAAAAACAGTGTTCCAATAAATAGTGCAGTTTCAAAGTTCATTAAATAATCCACAAAATGAAACGTGAGTAAAACTAATATATAGAAAAAAACAATCCTTAAAATCGGAGGTTAAAATCTTCTCTTGGAAGCAGTTTTAAAACACTAACAAACAATCCGTGCTCTTCTGTAGCGACCTAATGTTTGGCCAACACATCTA
>NC_053161.1:72831358-72910697 GCF_016835505.1 Polypterus senegalus
TGCATCAAAGAACATATGTTCTGTGCATTTACAAAATAAAATTATTTGTGGTCATCATTTTTACACTGGGATTTAACAAATAAATAAATTAAAAGCACAGAACAATGTCTGGTTGATTCTTTTCTAAAGCCTTATTCCAATAACGATGATACTTCATTTTGATTTTGTTTTGAATGCATATAACTTCTCAGTCTTGGAAATTAATTACTGTAATTGTCACAACATGTACTGTAATATTAAATACATACTCTAGCAAATTACTACACTAGCAAGAGGTTGCCAGAGAGAGAATAAGAGAAATACATAGAGCAGGTGGTGAGTGGACAAGTGGCATTGTGCTATCTAGGCTCTTTTTTTTTATCGAAGGCAAGCATGTGAGCAAACTGATACCTAATAAGAAGTGCAGCCATCTACACTGTCAGCAGGCAAAAACCAGTAACTTGTTTATTGATGCAGTAAGAAAGGAACAACCCTCTGAAGCTGAACAAGCCTTTGCAGACTTATCAATAGGAAAGCAAGGTGTAAAGCTTAAGTTTAAATTAAGTTCAATATAAATTAAATATTCGCAGGCAAATCCACAACTTAATACTGAGAATGGTTGTTAAACATCTTAGATTCACGAGTACCGATTTGGGTAGTGAACACGATGAATGAAACCTGTTATCTTTACAACGGTTGACAAACACAGAATGTAACTTGAACACAACACATCCTTCCAAATACGAACCTGATTGAAACAAATAATGATAATCAAATCCTTGATGACAGCAACACTCATAACAGTGACAAAACAATTACATTGAATCATGTTATGTTATTTTTAAAATGTTTCCTTTTCTTTTTCATAACTTCTTTAACACACTACTTCTCCGTTGCAAGGCGCGGATATTTTGCTATATTAAATATATGTATTGCTGGATCAGTTGTGTGAATATGACTGGTAGAGAAATGACATAGTTTAGGGATTGTTTTTGCAAAGTTGCAACACGAGGAGATTATCCTAGTGTGCCTGAAATCATTTACGTTCAGGCTGATTGCTCACTTTACTATGTGTGGCAGTGTCTTGCATTACTATCATTTGTTGTTCATCTATCAGAGTAAGTCGCGCCTGCTTTGTCCCATAATTGATGTGTGTGTCATTGCTTTGATGAAAGCTCCTCAATGTCACAGTGCATATCAATTTGTTTTGTGCTGGGAGTTGTTTTTTGATTTTGCTGATGTGACTTTCCCTTGGATGTAACTGGTCCACGTGTAAGTAATGCCATATGCACGCTGCATACAAGTGTTTCCATTCTGTTTGCACAAGGCTGTTCATTTTCCATCAGGGAATGCTGTTGTGTCTTTTGTTGCCATGAAGACTTGATGTCAGACTTAAGGGCATCAAAATCATGGGTCACATTGTATGCGTCACAACTATAAGCTATTAACGGAGACAAAGATCAAGCCTCAAAAGTCAAGGGTGTGTCAGATAGACAACCTTTACAATTTTTTTATTTTATATAAATAAAATTTCAAGCTTAAGTAGATCGTCTGAAAGACAAGTACCACCTTACTTGCCAGGTTTTCCTTTCTGAAAACAGAATACACTAAAAGCAAAGAAAGTGTAAATGCAAATAATGACACTATCAATCCTGAATCTGACAGGCTGATAAAAGGAAATACGAATGGAGGCAGACACAAAGGATTTTTGCTGGCATTTGATCTTCCTAATTAATAACCTTATAGTACTTTTTTTTTTTTATAATCCTATTCCTGCTGACCCAATTTACTTATAAAAGTTAATACCATAATCACAAATCATGTTTGCCTCTTTTAGTCATTGGACTTGAGAATACAACAGGAGTCCTTATCTTCTCTCTCTTTCTCACACGCACTCTCTAAAAGGAAAATTGTCCGTGTGTCTGTCCAGTTATTATGTTTTGACATTCAAAAAGATGGCGCATCACAAACATTTTTTACTAATAAAATGCATTGCATCTGTCATTCCAGTCAATGGTGCATCTTAAATATTAACAATGCTTTTACGAAGCTCATGCCAAATGGAACGTTACATAGAGTGCAATGCAGATGTTACCACTGAGGTATTTGTTGAGCGCTTAGATTTCAGTAGCGGGTCTAGTAGATATATAGAAAATGCTAAAGTCTGTCTGTCACACAAACACTTGCAAACCCCTGGGCCTTGGCCGTTGACCTTGGTGTCAATCAACAGCTTATACCAGAAAACATGACCCATGAATTGAATATGCAAAAATTTGGCTCCAGGTCTTCCTCATGGCAGGCTATGATACAGCCATGGGCCGTGGCTAATAGGAGCAGCACAGCACGGCTTTGGGTCCTTCTCACGCCAGGCAGTGACATGGAAAGAATTAACTACCTTAAAATAACGAAAGAACCTTTAAAAGGCAGTTAAACAGAATTATAACCTGTCATGTTATAAACTAAGCAATATAAAACTTTAAGTTTCTTTACACAAAAAAAAGAAAAAAAAAATTGCATGCAAGCTAGTCCTGAGTCTGCCAAATAAGCATTCAACTGATCAATCCATTGACTGAGAATTACTTGTCTAAGGGGAAACTCAGCTTTTACAAAAGCTCAAAAAGTACAGAACTATTACAACAAACAAAAAAAACAAATCAACCACTACTCCACCTCACATATTTACAGGAATTACTCAAAAAAGAAAGAAAAATAAAGTCTGATTAACAAAAGAAATTCATTTCACATTTAAACCCTGATTAAGAAGCTAGACTGAAAAATAAACGTCAACAGATTGGTGGGAAGCAACAACTGTTTTCATATTTTGCAGCAGAATCATGTTATTACCTATGGTAATATGCCATGTTTTGTTTAGTGGACACTTTCAATCCAAAATGACTGATAAATTATAAGTATGTAAGTCAAAGAATGAGGGAAACATAGAAGCAATAAATAACAGATACAGCATTAAGCTATTCATTAGATGCTAGCTGACATGGTGCCTCAGAAGACATAAAATTAGGAATAAAACAGTGCATTGAATGCACATTTGCTACTGTGACATGTAAAAGAAGAAATATGAAAGCAGAATGTGAAATTACATTCAAAACATAAAACAAAATGGCAGCCACAGATAAAGATATACACAGAATATCCAAAAATATTGTGTAGAAACTAAGGTAAACACTACCTTAAAACATGCACATATGAAAAAGTCATTGCAAAGCTAATATAAGTGAAGCTAAAATACTCTAAACCAATCTTATATTTCACTTATCCTTAATGAATGTTATCACAACGCAAGTAATACATCTAATGTGCCTCCGAGAACTGCAACTTAACAAAAATCTCAAAAAACTCAACCGAGAATGGTGGATTATTTAGACCGTAATGAAAAAGGTGTAGGAAAAAAATAATTTTATATACAATTCATAAAGCATTCATACCCCACATTTTTTTACATTGAAGCCTTATGCTAAAATGATTTAAAAATAGTTTTTCCCTCATTGAGCAACACTCAGTAACTCAAAACGTCCAGAAAAACAAAGTGAAAACAAGACTTTAGGAATTTTTGCTAATTTATTGAAAATAAAAAACTGGAACATCACATTGACACAAGTATTCAGAACTTTTACTCAATACTTTGCTGAAGCACCAATCAATTATAGGCACAAGTCTTCTCGGGTATGACAAAACAATTTTTGCAAACTCCATGCTGGCTTAATGTGCTGTCTAACGACTCTGCCATAAAGTCCAGATTGGTGAAGTACTGTGGTGGTGGTTGTTCTTCTTCTGGAAGTTTGTCTCATCTCCACAAAGCTTCTCTGGAGCTCAGTCAGAATGTCCATAGGGATCTCGGTCACTTTGCCTACCTAGAATCTTCTCCCTCAGTTGCTCAGTTTGTTCAGAAGGCCAGCACTAGGAAGAATCATGGTTTTTGCAAACATCTTCTGTGTAAGGAGGCCACTGTGCTCTGGGAATCTTCAATACTGCAGAATTTTTCATAGTCACTTTGGGGTAAAACGTAACAAAATGTGAAAACAGTGAAGGGGTCTGAGTACTTTCTGAAGGCACTGTATGTGTCTTAATAAAAAAAAAAAATCACAACTCTAACAGTGTGACAAATAGCACAAATATCTGTCCTCTGTGTGGACTAAAGTATGACACACCAATCATAATAAATTGGAACTGAAGTAACAGTCAGTCTCCAACAACACAGGGAGGGGAAAAAGTCATTAAACCCTTTGGAATAAAGCTACTGGCAAGGGAGATCTTTAAATCTGCTGTTTATTGATTCACCTATCTCATTCATAGCATTCAATCTTTATATTCATTCATCTAGCCATATTTTTAACCTGCTTATTCAGGGCAGGGTCATGGGGGAAGCTGGAGTCTATCCCAGCAAGCATCAGACACAAGGCTGAAACAGGATGCCAGCCCAATGCATTGTGAATACACACACACTCTCACTCTCACAACACCCCCCACCCTGCCAATTTAACAACTAGTAAAAGGAAAAGAAGCAGTGAGCAATTGGAATGTGTTGTATAAAGCAAGGAGTTGAAATAGTCAGATACCCTTCATCAGCCAATCCTGTGCACTGCAGTTGTAAAACTGATTTTTTTGTCTTTGAATTCTGGCATTTGCATATGTAAACATGATCGTGAAGCAGATGGGCACTAATGTATTTGTGACACCTGAAGGGTCATTCTGAGGCTATAGAGATTTAAATGTGTCAGGCCTCTAGCAACATTTTCAAGACTGATTATTTTCTGGAGTCGCAGCACTGGAAGCGTGTTTCTCTTTTCCAATGTATTCCTTTTTTAATGAAAATATCCAGAAGATTCATCAGTCTCTCTGTACAGATTCCTCCAGTACTTCATTTGAATTTCACCCACCAACTCACTCATTTTCCTCTTTTCAGCTTCCTACTTTCTCAAAAATCTCAGATCTTGTCTGTAAGTCTAAGCCATCCACCTGTCAACTGGACCAACCTCCCTACAGTTCTAGGAAATCAAGAGTCCAGTTAACCTGAACTCCGTTCCTACAACTTGCACCATTTACTAACCTTTACTTTACCCACTTTAGACGCGAGTCCTGGCGCGTCGCCTCCTCGTGTAGCTATGGATTATCGCTAAGGACAAAAAGGGCACACAGACGCAAACTACATTCTATGAACACGAAAACAAAACGGCGAAAAACGAAGCGTACTACAGTCCAGACTGCCCTGTTAGATGTACTCTACCCCCAGCAAGACACATAAGGTGCTCTGACATGCCTTAGACATTAAGGACTTCGTCCGGATGAGGGTCATGGTGCTGCCAATGTAGCTTCCGACACTCACGCAAAAGGAAACGCCACACAAACCCCATTGTCACTTTTCAAGTAAATGAGAAGCCGACCGCACTCTCTAAATCTTTGCTTCCGCGCCCAGATACTCGCCACAACCAACGCACGTACACAGCACCCCCCTGAATTAAATCCTGGCGGCGGTAATGACACAGAATCGTCCAACTTATACCACAGAAATAAAATCCAACGTTTAAAATAAACACTTTTGTGTCAACATTATGATCACAGTTTCCATAATATCCTAACCAAACAGAAGAGTACAAAAATTGAAGGCTCGTTACTCCCGATACAGGACCTCCAGACGCACAACACATCGATTCCTTTTATTTTAAGTCTAGCCTCGAAAGTTGATCCACAAAAAGAAAACCGGCGTAACCATGCGACAAACCCCACGTTAACTTGATTTTCTTCTTCTAGACAATCTATCTCGGTTGCCAGCAGATGCTCTTAGCCTAGCGACGTCCACACGGCGTTCTGCCTTTGCCGCTTTGCCTGTCACCGTGTTTATCTGTGCAACACTTACAATGGAATCAAAACGGACTCATCGAGAGATGCTGGTTTTCTTCCACTAAAATCCTCTTCCACCTCGCTGGGTATTCGGAGGCCGGATGTGGTCCTTCCACTAAAATTAGGTAGGTCGATTCTTTATTTTCTTCTTCGCGCTTGTTGTATTGCTGAATCCCTTTAATCCGTGAAAATAAAACTCCGTCAAAAATAGCTCGCGCAGGGTCAAGGATCGTCTGCCTTCGACTTTAACTCGGGTTGGCTGCTAACAACAATGGTAATAAACTCCCAGACGAACGAACAGATCACACCAGAGGAAAACAACCGCTAGTGCTCGTGAGTAATCAAGGATGGAAGCGAAGAACGACTGTCTGCATATTGACGCCCCCGCCTCGAAGTGACATCGAAAAGACTTGAGTTACACAAGTAGGAGCCGCGCAGGCGGATGGGGAACCAGTGCCGTCTAGCGCCGCGACTCCGACAGACACATTTCACAGCTGAGTCTGTCACTGTCCTATGCTACGATTAGACTGTAGCTGGATGCAATCTTAAAATATGTTGATGAAACGTGTTACTATGGGCGTAGCAAACGGTCTTACGGATTGTAGAGCATTTTTTTCGTCGTCATCATTATAATAACTATTTTAATCCTCAGCTGCAACAAACACAAGAAAACAGCAGAGGACAGGTCATATTTATACCTTTGTTAATTTTCAAAACCTGATTATTGCAACCGAGGGCGACAGGGATAAAATATGTCAGCAATAACTTAATCAAATTATCAGACATGTTTAAAGATGATGACCAATAACATAATTTACCGTTATAGTCCATGGACAGATTACCTTCTTATGTGCTGTTGTTCTGAGTACTGTCCTCACATTAGCATTTTCACTGTACTTTTTTAACTTTTGAATATTATAGTGTCGGGCGGCATGGTGGCGCAGTGGTAGCGCTGCTGCCTCGCAATTAGGAGACTTGGGTTCGGGTCCTCCCTGCGTGGGTGGAGTTTGCATTTTCTCCCCGTGTCTGCATGAGTTTCCTCCGGGTACTCCAGTTCTCCGATTCTAAGTTGTCCCTGGTGTGTGTGGGTTTGTTTCCTGCCTTGCGCCCTGTGTTGGCTGGGTCAGTGGTTAGCATTGCTGTGTTTTTATTCTGGTTTTACTCTCACATCCACAGTTGAAGCCATTACCAATAACACTTCCCTATCATAGTGCATAGGGTAGCTATATGTTACAGGTTGGTCAGATATGCAAGAAATAACTTCACGGTGCCATACATGTCGTAATAAATTTAAAGTTGAAGTTCAGCTTGAGCATCCCAATGACAGGCTAAGTTAATTGGCTACTGTAGTCTGTGTATGTGTGTGTGAGTGGGCCTTACGATGACTGGTACCCCATTCAGAGCTGGTTCCTGCCTTGTACCAGATGCTGTCAGGGATTACTCCAGATCCACTGGATTAGAAAAAGTAAGTTTGAGAATGTTAGCAGTCAGTCAGTCATTGTCCAACCCACTATATCCTAACTGCAGGGTCACCGGGGTCTGCTGAAGCCAACACAGGGTGCAAGGCAGGAAACAAACCCCGGACAGGGCGCCATCCCACCGCAGGCGCACACACACACACACACACACACACCAAGCACACACTAGGGACAATTTAGAAACACCAATGCACCTAACCTGTATGTCTTGGGACTGTGGGAGGAAACCCACACAGACACGGGGAGAACATGCAATCTCCATGCAGGGGACCGGACCCGGTCTCCTAAGCAAACCCACTGGTCTCCTAACTGTGAGGCAGCATTAAATACTGGTCTATTTTACAAATGACCCACTGTACTCAAATGAAAGATCTGTAAGCTGTTTAGAGATTGCAACTTTACTGATCAACACTAACCCAGCCTTGGCCTTATTTGCTTTTGAAAGGGCAACATTTTTAACAGCCGTAGGCATTTTTTGGTGTGATTTTTATAAAATGTTATTCCAAGTGGTCTTTTATTCTTCAAATCTAGTCTTATCATCTACAGTACCTGCAGGCATTTGAGTAAACACCAGGGAGTATTGATTCCTAAACCACTATCCGCTTGAATGCAGTCACAGCAGGCTAATCCCAGAGGAGAAACATTAATGTGCAGACCCTGATGAAATACAAGTAAAATGTTTTTTTTATTAAAGAAAATATCATCATCATGTTCACATTTGTTACTGCACATACACACTGTATAAAATAGGTCAATTTATGCACTTTTTGTACTGTATTTTTGTTCCCTGAGCACAATGGTAATAACAGACGTATCGCAACGGTAAACAGCTTGTCTGAAGATTATTTAGACACAATTTTCTGCACATTCTAAATCTCCAGTTACCAACAGAATTATTTTACATTTTCTTTTAAGTAAAGCCACTTACATATTAGTAGTGCATGAAGACTAGGAACCATACAAATGACAAATTATGCTGTGTTAGTTTTCAAGATTCATCTATCCATCTATTTCTGAACTCTATCCAAGTATTGGAATAAGATAAAAACACAGAGGAAGTCAAAATTCTACCTAAAGTATTCCAGCTTTACAGTATAAAATTAGAAGACTTAACATCTTGGGAATATCAGGTTATGAGAGTGAAGCTGACCATCCCAAAAACGGCTGTGAAGAAATGTGCAGCTAGCATGAGGTTTGTGCAATGCATGAAATCACCAGAAAGACACAAGGAGACAGGGTCCTTCTTGATTGACTGATAGCCACACTGGAAATGCCAAGATTGGCCCTGTATGTCTACATTCAGAAGGAGGCAGTTGGAGGCACAGACTCAACTTACAGGAAGAAGAGAAACCAGGGTCAGAGAGACAGAAGGAGGCAACATGAGTTGAGAGATGAAGAAGGGAATACTTGGTGTTATTTTGGTGCACAGAAAACAAGGGTCAACATCCTGTGAAGCACAGAGGCAGTACAGTTGTTGTTTTGTGTTTTCGACTGTACTTTGTTTTATTTCTGCATTCACTTTCCCTTGAGTGGTTTAGGCTTGATAAAGAGACTGTTTTTATTTATATTTTTGTCACCTGGGTGACATTCTGGGTCTGGAGTGCTGCAACAATAACTCATATTGCACTGTATTTTTATCGGGAGAAAGCTAATGGCTAAACAGAGTCTGAAGAGTTACCGTATTTCTTAAAGTTGTTTTTTTTAACTGGGCATGGCTTCAACAGTTCTAATCATGATGAGAATGCTATCCCATTACTGTGGTTCCATAACCGTGAGCTGACAGGCAGTTTTACTGCTACTCATCCAAGGACTCAGTACTGTTGGAAATCTGAGTTTTGGACCATCTGGGTTGTATTTTTGTTCATTTTGGACTATGTTGATTTTGTGTTCTAATTATTTAGGTACTTTATGGGTCATTCCATGTCAACCAATGGCCCACGCACTTCAGATTCAAAAAATTCTGGAAAAATTACCAGGTGTACCCATGTTAGTCAGGACATACGCTGTAAATTTTTTTTTATGTAAAATCAATACTTTTCAAGATACAACCAGTTTTATGAGGGAGGATGGGGTGCAAATTTTATTTGGCAAATTTTTTCATCAAATTCCACAAGTCCAAAGCTCAAGCACTAAACCACCGAGCAGGCACAGACTTTGTATGCTGGTACATTAATTTGTATAGTAGATAGCAAAATTAAATCATTTGGCCCAGGTAACCCTGCATGGTCAAAGCAGCCCCTTAAAATTGACCAAAATTGAATTTGAGTTTTTGGCTTAGCTATGTTTAAGCCTCAGAAACACGTATTTGTAACTAACACAGACATTAGATTTTTTTCCTTATTTTGATTTCATTTTCAGAGCACTCCTAAGAGCGTGTGGGAATGTTCAGATAATTTTTAAAATATTCTTCATTTATTCTACATTGTCCCTTCTATCTCAAAACACAAACCTTACTTTTCTTATGCAAATCTTTCATGCTCATCGTAAACATAGGCTAAATGCGCCATGTGTCGATAACTGTAATTACTGAGTTTTCAATCAGCAAGTTATCAAAAATGTCAAACTTTTTTTCATATCAAATGACGAAATCTTATCTCACATTGCTGAACAGAGAATGCGATTCTCCGTGGCCAAAAGAGTACCTGATATAAGAAAATACCACTGTTGCATCCCTACAGAAGATGGTAAACTCAAAGTCAGCCAGGTTTCTGGTGAAGACAGTCAATTGACTGTCCAAATATTCACCACTGAAACAGTAGCTGAGATCCTGCCCTCTCACGATCACACTCCTGATGGATTAGTGCATCCCTCACATTAGACTAGTGTCCTATTGGAGGCTATGTTGGGTGCATGTATGATGAAAAATGTTGGATTGGTGTGATTCATGACAAGAGTGAAGTGGAATCAGATATCCTGAAATGTTTCATTCATCCAAATTATCCTGCACAGTCTTTTCAATGGCCACTAAGAGACAATATTTGTTAGGTGCCATAACATTGTGACATTGCACTGCTTAGTGCACCTACAACGGTCAGTGGGATGCAGTATCATATTGATCTCAAAGACAAAAATACCCTGCACTCTGCATTTTGATTGAAACAGAAATGAAATGGGTCACATTCCTGCTGCTGCAATACCAAGATGTTAACATTTTATTATAAGTAGTGTTATACTTAATGATAAATCAAGAAGCTGTTGACCAGTTTGACATCTGTGGCAGAGCGACGGGTGCTGAGCAGGCTCCTGTCAATCATGGAGAATCCACTGAACAGTATCATCTCCAGACAGAGGAGCAGCTTCAGCAACAGACTGCTGTCACTGTCCTGCTCCCCTACATTCGTCCCCTACACTATGCGACTATTAAATTCCACCCGGTGGGTAAACGTTAACATTTTACAAAGTTATTGTCTGTTTTACCTGCATTTTTATCACTCTTTTAATTTAATATTGTTTTTTATCAGTATGCTGCTGCTGGAGTATGTGAATTTCCCCTTGGGATTAATAAAGTATCTATCTATCTATCTATCTATCTATCTATCTATCTATCTATCTCTTCATGTGCTGTGCTTAATGTGCCTTTGGTGATTTATTTTTTCCATTAATCCTATACCCCAATCAGTGATGAAGAACTTGATGATTATTATTACTGACAAATGGTGAATTTAACCCATGTTTAGAAAGGAAAATAAAAATGAAAGATTCACGTAAGAAAGTAAGACTTGTTTTTTGAGAAAGAATGGACTATGTAGGATACAGGAAAAATAATTGTAATAATGTCCTGGACATTTCTACAGTGCATTAAATGGGTCTGAAAATTAGACCCCAAATGATTTTTTCAAATTTGAGGGGTCTGCTGGTCAAACCTTGATGCAGTTTCCTGTTTGTTTAAAACCTTTGTTTACCTTTGTAGGTATCTAAACATGGAAACATTTTCAACAGGCTATATCAGTTAGAAATATGCTTTCTGAAAGCCTAAACATGGCAAAGCTAAAGATGTAGAATATGTTTTTTCCATTTCCATTTCCAAGGTCTACTCTTACCAAGTGGAGTCATCTGGACAAAACATTTTGATTTTGCTACGTACTATAACTATAAAAGTACCAGTATTCAAAATTTGAGCCTGTTAGGTGGGTTAGTTCTTGAGGTATGAAATTGATGAAAAAATACAGTAAAACCATGTCAAATTGGACACCCCTCTTCACTCACAAAACTGACTGTATCTTGGAAAGTATCAAAATAATTTTACTGGACATCTCATGGATAAAATGGGTACACCCGGTAATTTTTTTAGGATTGTTTGAAACCAAAGTGCATGGGATTTCTGGAAAATTGGTTGATTTGAAATGGAATGACCATTATTACTTTTCTGGTATGATTACTGTATTATGGAATTCACGTATTACGTGATATTACATAGGGCCAGAAGATGAAGATCCATCTGGTGCGTGTGATGTGACTGTGGGCTGGAGGTACATAGAGTCTGATATTCTCATGGCTCAGTAAGCCAACACACTTAATATCACATTGTCATATCCACTTAATTTAATTTGAGATCATGAGGGGCTGGGGCATATCCTAAAGGGATTAGGCAAATGCATGAACCAAGCCTGGATTGTATGCCAGTCCATCACAGGACCCCTTAACCCCAAACACACCCACATACATTTAGGTATTGACATTAAATCTAACAAACATATCTTGGAGTGTGAAAGAAATGCCACAGTAGCCAGAGTCAAATCCATGAAGACAGTATCTAGGGGTTATATTTGAACCTAGGACACTGTGTCTGTGAGGAGCAGCATTAACCACGGTGTCCCCACACCACCTACTAAGTACATGTCAGGATTTTGAATATCATACAGGCATCAACTGGTTAGTAAGTATAAAAAGAGCAAGAAGCTGTAACTGTTGACCCTGATATATTCTGAATACATTAAAGTGATCTAATAGCACAGCCTGGTGGTCTACTAAGTGGTCATAGTAGATCATAGTAGTTCATTTAAAAAATGGTCAGTTTTTGGAATGCAGCTGCATTGTGCTTATAGTCATACATGGGCAGATCATTCTCCACATCCTTTTGGGGAATGAAATTCAAATAACTCAACAGTATCAACCCTTTTCTAATATTCACTTTATGTACAGCATCTCCTCCAATGACAACACTCATTCTGACCCAGGTAATGTGATCAAGTAAGCACACCTTAATCATTTCGTGGAAATTTCACATTTAAAAAAAAAAATCACAAATCCATTTAATTGCATATAACTGAAAATCATTTAGGGTGAAATTCAAGAGCCACTCATGGATAGTATGCTAATGTACAACAGGGTACAGTCACACGCAAAAAAGAGGCCTGTCTTGGTGGTACAACTGCACTATGACAGTCACATGGGACCTGTGGACTGACTTCACCTCTAGACTGAGGTACTTTACCTTCTAATGTGGGGTTGTTATGTTTTCCCCATATTCAACTGGGTTTTTTCAAAAAAAAGATCAAATAAGAAATTTAAATTTCCACAAGGTGAATGTATGTTCCTGATTCCGAGTGCTTCCTACTGTTTGGGAGTCCTAGCTGTGTGCCCACTGCTGCTAAAATAGTCTCTGGTTTCCTTCAGTCTAGAATCAAGTTGAGTAGTTGCCAACACAGATAAGTGGATTTACTGCAAAAAAGAGCAGCAGTGTTACTTAAGGTGGGATCAATAAAATTATCCACTTAGTTAACAAAGACACAGAAGGATAGAGAGTCCACCACTCATCTTGATGTGTGGTGTTTTGTATGAGAGGCTACTTTATTTCTTTATGCATAAAAGAAATTTATTAGCATTTTTGTATTGTTTTACACTGATTTCAGGGAGGAGCAGGACATTCAAATGATGGGTAAATCTGTGGCAAAAATATATTGTACACTACCTGGGGCCTCATGTATAACGCCGTGCGTAGAACTCGCACTATAACATGGCGTAAGCACAAAAGCCGAAATGTGCTTATGCACAGAAAAATTCAGATGCAGGAATCTGTGCGTACTCCAACTTCCACGTTCTTCCGCTACATAAATCCCGATCAGCGTGAAAACTAACGCTCGTGCACGCGCTTTATGTAACGCCCCTACTCCTCCCCAAATTACGCCTCTTTGAATATGCAAATCAATATAAATCGCCCTTAAGCGCAGCCTTCTGTGAAAAGACAATAGGAAAAGCACAGGGGAAAATATAAGAATTTCAGCGAATACCAAGTGGAGGCAAAGGAAAAACATACTATTTGTTCAAATAAACCGTAGTATAATCAACAAAAGGAAGTTGATCGAGTGACTTGTGAAACTTGAAAGCTCACGTTCACAAAATCGCACAGTGCCGGAAATAAAAAAGAAGTCACATATCAAAGTCGCCGTGAAAAGCCGAGTTGTAGCCCACTGTCTGAGTGTCATATGAAAGCTTATTAGGGTACAGAGAAAAAAAGGCACACAGTGGGAAAAAAGCACAAAATGTCAACTTCAATCTCGACATTTCCACTTTAATCACGTAGTTTATTTTGTCATTAAAGTAGAACATCATAAACTTCATCTTAAAATCGTTCAATTAACCAGTTTCTCAAATCACATCGTAATTAAAGTAGCACGTTAAATGCTTTGTTTTGTATTTGATCTTCTATGTGCTCTATTTGTGTGAATCACTACTTGCTTCTTAATCCGGCTCTCTTCCTCCAACTGGACACAGAATCCATTACATTCGTGATATTACAGCTCTCTGAATAACTAAAATACTGAGATGTATACGTGATATCATTTTCATGATGATAGGAGTTAAAGCACGTTATTAAACATGTGTTTCACTTCGATGAAATAATTTATTGCAGCAGTACTCAGGGGCGGCTCTAGGTTTGTGGTGGCACTGGGCTGAGGAAGAATCGGTGGCTCCTTCGCCCGCCCGTCAGTAAGGTAGCTTATGCACGGTGGATGGCCACGTCCGTTGCAGACACTGCATAGCCGCCTCGTGCTCATCACACAAGCATTTAACTTTTGCCGAAATTTGTTGCTGCGATTTTAGCTGTGTTGTTATTTTCTCTTTCTGTTTTATATTCAATATATATTGGCGTAGCCGTCACTGCAGTCAGTGCTTTTCTTTCCCCAAGTAACCGATCGCCATACAATCAGCTCTGTAATAGAAGTTAAACCATCTGTAAGCTTAGCGCCGATTCTTCAAAAGGTTTAAAGAACATTGAAATATCTTCGTAGTACATGTTTAATTATTCTATCATACGATACTCCCAGTGAAGAATATAGATTATTTAAATGAAGTTAAAGTTCTATCTGTATAATTTAATAAACATTTTGCTGCATTTCACCTTAAAAATGATATCGTCATCATATGTAAATACGCGCTTTATAAAGTGGCTCAGGTTGTGAGATATTATAACTGTAGTGTAAGTTTACAGTGGGGTGATTGTACTTATACGTCCTAACAGTTCTACAAGGTGCAATTGATTGAGTGCATTTAAAGTTCTTGGGATGAAACTGTTTCTGAACTGTGAGGTCCGTACAGGAAAGGCTTTAAAACATTTTGCAGTGGCTGAGACAGCGTGTCCATGAAGCTGTATACCGATAATTCTCTTTCCGATCAGCTGCTGCTGTGATTCACACTCAGATACAGTGATATAAATACTCTGAGTGGTGTAGTGAGAGTAATGTGGAAAAAGATGATCCGCTGTGGCAACTCCTAACGGGAGGAGCTGAAAGAAGAAGAAGGTGCAGTGAGAGTAACAACACTAAAGCAGTTATGGTATTTGGAATACTATGGCTGTTCCCTGGACCATTATATTGTTACAAGTTAATTACAATCAGATGCGTTACAATAATAAACAATATGCGGTTAGTTTCAGTGTATTTATAAAGCCGCGCCAGGAAAATAAGGTGTAACCACAGAGTAACAGTAGCGCTGCTTTGACGCTGGGTGCCGCCAGTCTGCAAAACCGAGCGGAGAACTTGCGTACGACAAGGCATGAGGTACCGTGGAAAAGTGCGTGGCCTTACGCCAAGTGTAGGTTTTATACACCGCAATTTGAACGTGGAAAAGTTCTTACGCAACATTTCTGTGCGTACGCACCGTTTGTACATGAGGCCCCTGGTGTTTGTTGTACAAGTTGCACCGGCAAACAGAATTTATGTCTTCCAGTGGGGAACGTTTCTTTCTACTATTGGTGCACAGTATCAGTTGCCCATAATCAGGGCATGGTTTACCTTTTGTTGCTTATGTAGTGTTACAGGATAAGACCATTTTCAGGGTTTTTGACTATCCCGTAAGGGGCATTCAGGTACAACATTAAAATTGATTTTTGTTTTTGAGATTTATTGACTAGGAACAAGAATTTCCTGATAGATTATCCCTCAGGGATAAGGCAAAAGCTTGAATTTCTGAGAATAAGGTGGATTATTCCTTTTGTGCCATATACTTCAAAGGACAACTAATGTATTATTCATGCAAAAAAAAAGTTTTACTTAAAGCTAAAAAAATGTCAAAATACGCTTATGACACATTTGTGAATCAGATATTTCAAGAAGTATAGGGAAAGACCTCTGCGCTGGAAGTACAGGAGAGTGAAGGATGGTATGAAAGAAAAAATGTTTTTGACATCAATATTCTCTGTTCTTATTAAAATCAGTATGACATTTCAACCAAACATTTTATTTAAAGTAATACTGTTATTGTATTATTACTGCTATCAATTGTAACCCAGCCACTGGGGATGCACAAACCAGTGTGTTTCTTCATGGCAGTCCCAAGCCTGGATAAATGGGGAGGGTTACATCAGGAAGGGTATCTGGTGTAAAATTTTGCCAGATCAACATGCAGACAACAATACAGATGTCAATACTTTATCAGTCGTCCTGGTTTAACAATGACCGCCATCAGTACTGTTAGCCAACAGGGTGCTGGCAGAAATTGGGCTATTGTTGGCCGAAGAAAGAGAAGAAGAAGGGGAAGACGTGCCCCAAGATAGGAAGAGAGGAGGTAGGTAAAGACAGCGGAACTATGGGTAGGAACTTTGAATGCTAGGTGTATGACTGGTACAGGCATAGAGTTAGCTGATATGATGGAAAGAAAAAAGGTTGATATATTGTGCGTGCAAGAGACTAAATGGAAATGGAGTAAGGCCAGGTGGATTGGAGGTGGATTTAAATTGTTCTATCATGGTGTGGATGGAAGGAGAAATGGGGTAGGGGTTATTCTGAAGGAACAGTATGTCAAAAGTGTTTTGGAGGTGAAAAGAGTGTCAGACAGAGTAATGACTACGAAGCTGGAAGTTGAAGGCGTGATGATGAATGTTGTTAGTGCATATGCCCCGCAAGTTGGGTGTGCAATGAATGAGAAAGAAGATTTCTGAGTGAGTTGGATGAAGTGATTGACAGTGTACCCAAGGGACAGAGATTGGCAAATGGAGTGGATTTCAATGGACATGTTGGTGAAGGTAACAGAGGGGATGAGGAGGTGATGGGTAGGTATGGTGTCAAGCAGAGGAGAGAAGAAGGTTAGATGATAGATTTTGCAAAAAGGATGGACATGGCTGTGGTGAATACATATTTTAAGAAGAGGGAGGAACATAGGGTGACATACAAGAGTGGAGGAAGATGCACACAGATAGATTATATCCTATGCAGGAGGGTCAACCTGAAGGAGACTGTAAGGTGGTGGCAGGAGAAAGTGTAGTTAAGCAGCATACATTGGTTGTCTGTAGAATAACGTTGGAGATCAAGAAGAGGAGGAGAGTGAGGGCAGAGCCAAGGATCAAATAGTTGAAGTTGAAAAAGGAAGGCTGCAAGGTTGAGTTCAGAGAGGAGGTGAGGCAAGCACTGGGTGGCAGTGAAGAGTGGCCAGATAGCTGGGCAACTACAGCAGAAATAGTAAGGGTGACAGCAAGAAAGGTGCTTCATGTGACATCTGGACAGAGGAAGGACAAAAAGGAAATCTTGTGGTGGAATGGGGAATACAGGAGTGTATATAAAGTAAGAGGTTGGTGAAGAAGTGGGACAATCAGAGAAATGCAGAAAGTAGACAAGATTACAAGGAGATAAGGCGTAAGGAGAGAGAGAGGTGGCGAAGGCTAAAGAAAAGGTGTATGATGAGTTTTATGAGAGGCTGGACACTAAGGAGGGATAAAAGGACCTGTACCGATTGGCTAGACAGAGATGACCGAGTTGAGAAAGATGTGCAGCAAGTTAGGGTGATAAAGGATAAAGATGGAAACATATTCACAAGCGAGGAGGGTATGTTGAGCAGATGGAAAGAGTACTTTGAGAGGCTGATGAATGAATAAAGGAAGAGAAAAAGAGAGAGAAGGTTGGATGATGTGGAGATAGTAAATCAGGAAGTACAACGGAGTAGCAAGGAGGAAGTAAGGACAGCTATGAAGAGGATGAAGAATGGAAAGGCCGTTGGTCCAAATTTGTGGTATAGCGGGTCCGCGGCTTCCGAAAAAAAGGTTGGGTTTTTTTAAAATCCGTATAGCCGTGTCGTTCTCCGTGGGTGCGATTGCACGACCGCGGGGAGTTAATGAGGTGATTGGAGCGAGTCGCACCTGCACGTGTGGGTGCGGTCGTTCTTGTTTGCCTCATTGGCTTCCTGCGGTGTGTAATTAAGACGTTGTGTCCACAGAGGCAGAGGTATATATGTATATATAAACGGAGGTACACCAGAGAGGGGGAATAAATCGGGGAGAGAAATGGAAGGAGGTAGAAAGATGTATGAAGGAGTAGGAGTAGGAGTAGGAGTAGGAGTAGGAGTAGGAGTAGGAGGTTAAAGGATGGCAATGGCAGTGGCAGTCTAGGCTGGATGATCTGGGCACCTTAAAAGAGAGAGACAGAACGAGCGGGGGCCCCGCGAAGGAGCGTTAGATAGAGGCGCTCTTGGGGGCTAGTTCGCCCCACTGACAATTAGCGAGTGGGTTGAGCAGGAGAGGTGTCATCCCGTTGGATCTGAGGAGCGACTACGGGGGCGCGAAAGATCACGGGAGGAGAGCCAACCTCGTCGGTCTGGCAGTGACGTCCGTCTGGAGGCCAAGACGGAGGTTGACCGAAGGAGCTCGTGACTGTTGGGTCTCCGTGGCTGCGAGTAATGGTGTGCCGGGGAGAGAGTGATGGAGGTGGACCAGAGAACAACAAGGGAGTGAGAGACTGCATTTTTAACTTCTACATTTTTAACCTCCGATTTTAAAGGATTTATTGTTGATGGTTTTAACCCCACTGGGCACTTGTTTTTTTCGGATTTATTTATTTATGGAAATTTAGCATTGCACTTTGTTTTTGATTGTTTTAAATAAAGCACTATATCATTTTTGGAATATATCCCCTAGCTTTGAGAGATTTTTCCCCATTCGTCAGCTCATCTCGGTGACATTATCGACGGTGTTGGGTTCAGGTTTCCCAAACGGACAAAGACAGCATGGAAGAGAACCCGCATCGTCACACAGATGACATACCTGTGGAAGCATGGAGGTGTTTAGGAGAGATGACAGCGGAGTTTTTAACCACATTGTTTAATGGAATCTTGAAAAGTAAGAGGAGGCCTGAGGAGTAAAGAAATGAACTGGTACTGATTTTTAAGAATAAGGGAGATGGGCAGAGCTGTAGTAACTTCAGGGGGATAACATTGATGAGCTACAGCATGAAATCATGGGAAAGAGTAGTGGAAGCAAGGTTAAGATGGCGGATGGTTGATGGGGAAGTATAGAGAAGGCCAGGGGTTGCATTGCGTCTTTGTGCACCTGAAAAGAGCATATGACAGGGTGCCTCCAGAGGAGTTGTGGCATTGTATGAGGAAATCGGGAGTGGCAGAGATGTAAGAGTTATACATTATGTGTACGAGGGAAATTAGTACATTAGAGGATCTGCTCAAGTTGGATGGTTGGGAGACAAAGTCAGAGAGGTGAGATTGCATTGGTTTGGATGTGTGCAGAGGAGGTGATGCTGGGTATATTGAGAAAAGGATGTTAAAGACAGAACTGGACAAGAGGAAAGCCTAAGGGAAGGTTTATGGATGTGATGAGAGAGGACATGCAGGTGATGGGTGTAACAGAGCAAGATCCAGAAGATGGGAAGATATAGAAGATGATGATCTGTTGTGGCGACCCCTAACGGGAGCAGCTGAAAGAAGAAAAAAAGAAGATTGTAAATCTACCAATTGTCTTTTTTAGAGGAGCTGTTTGCAGTTACAAATGCACCTAGTCATTGAAACAATCTTTTATGCGGAATACTGCACATTTCATATGGATACTAAAACAAAGTAGCTGATATTGTAAACAAGAATATAATGCAAATCAAAATGGCATAATACAGATTATCACTATGTACTCAAACTAGAGATAACCTTACTGAAATACTGAGATTCTCAGAAAAGAAAAACTGGGTACAAAGTACCTGCCTTGGAAGAGATTGGTAGGGCAAAAGCACACCATGTTAGCACAGGACAGATCAAAGCCCCATGGCAGATGTCCTGATAAGAGACTGAAAAAGAGATGGTGGCTCTGCGGCCAAAGGACAGAGGACAGCCTCAACCATAAAAGTGATTCCTCAACTTGTCCAGAAAATGTATCTCTTGGATAATAAAGGTTAATTATCTGACCTGACCCCAGGATTGGCAATAGAGGCACCTTGAGCCAGATGTGCATTTACATATGGAACTGGGAGGAGAGTTTGAAGTGAAGATTTCTTGATTTGATGCCAGAGTCTTGATAGAAAGATAGATGGAGTGTCTGTCAGTAATAATACAGTGAGCAAATGGGCAAGCCACCCTCTGAATAAGTGGGATCAAGATATGTATAAGAAGGGACAAACAGACAGAAATGAGTTGCTTTGACTTCTGTCCTCTCTTGTTTATCCCGCTTATTTGTTTAATTGGTAATACAAGATCAGTTTTTATAGGTTTGGCTTCTGGATGATAGAAGATATGATGAGGCCACTCTCTCTTGTTAAACTGTACAGGTTTCTGAACGTCTTAATTAAGAATTTTATTTTTAAGTCAGGATCCAGCTTTATGAAAGGGGGAGAGGTCTTAGGGATTCCACATATCTAGTTTCTACTTTGCATGCCTCAACAGCACTGAATACAAAAAGTCAGTGCTCGAGGTTTTTCAAGCATGATTTTAATAATCATGTCTTGTTTTGTACGTGTGAGTGTCCCTTATTTTAAATCTTGATTTTTCTGGGAAAAAAAAAATAGCAAGTTTCCTTCAGAACTTTAAATCTTACAGTTGTAAGTTCCTTTTTTTGCTAATAAATATAGTTAGTTCTGTTGTTCATAAAGCTCCACGTAATGATTTAGAAGGAAATTTCCCAAGTCAGAATGCCTCAAACTCCAAAAGGATGGCATCAGAAATTTACTATATGCCATGTGCAGCATAGTGTAGCACCTGTCCATGTTAGTAATAGCATTTACAGAAATGAGTCTTATAAACAATATACTTACGCCTTTTTCATTTCAAACTATCAAACTGATTCTGGAGCCTTGTGGTGCAAAATCTGTATCTGCGCTTCAGCTTTATCTTATTTCCAAAAGTATGGCTTTGTTTGGATATTTACACTAGAAACCATGGGACGCTTTAAGAATCGTGTTTATTGCCAAGAAGCTGAAGATATTTTGCCATTTGCTAACCACCCTCCTCATACAGATGCATTGCTGTTCGATTACCAGTTTGAGGAGGCTGCAGATAATACTTTGGAGCATTATTACTAGTATTTGTTATTTCTGAAAATTTGTTACCTATCTATTGTCTTCACATTGTTATCTACTTTCAGTTTGGTTTGTTAGTTTTTGTAATTATGTCTCTTATTTTCCAGCACACTGACCTACTTTTTCATCTTTTACTGTTGGTAAATTCAGCCATTTAGTTTTATATACACAGTACTTCAAATGCATGTAAAAATCACATCCATGAGACATATAGATTAGGTTGTTTTGTATCTTTCTACATTTGTTGCTGTTTTAGACAAATAAAAACAGAACTAATACTTCGGAGTTGCTAGTTTTTGTGATTCATCTTGTCATTACTAAATATTTAATATTTTTTCAATGATGGAATAGTGGGCTGTTGCTAGGATATGCTCCCGTTCTCTGGAACACTGTGTTGGATTAATTGAGTTTGACAATGTGATGCTGTGTTATTGCTTATTCTAAAGTGCATTGATTTTTCCTACTTCTGCTTTCAAAAGCTTCTGGCAGTCTGTGAGGAGTAGTGCACTGCTAGATCTGTCATTTGCTTCTGCTCCTTCTCAAAAAGCCTACTAGTAATACTGTGTTTCTTTGAGACCAAAATGTCAACATAGTCAGCCCCAAACTGAAGTGTCTGAAGATATTTATTAAAGTAATACATACTGTCATAGATCTTTATAAAAAGAAAAACCTATATACAGTATTTGATTGCAAAAATCACCAGTCAGGTTGAAGTGTGTATACAGAAAGACATGAAGGTGAGATGCATTTGAATTGAATACTGAGGTTCATGTTTGCTCATCCTTTAGCTTGTGGGTTAAACTTGTTTGTTTTGGTGTCCTTGAGCATTTAACTTTCCCCACCAGGCTTTTAATAAGATTAATCAATAAAATATTTTTTGTATTTGTAGTTGATTTAATGTTAGGCTAAATTTAACTGATGATTTTATTTAAACTGTTGTCTCAATTTTGTTTCTCACTGTTTGGTTGAAGTGTTTAGGAGAATACTGAAATACAAAGACTTACCTTATAACCAAACTGAATGTTTACAATAACATATGTAGGTGAATTTGTTCATTTCCTGAAAATGTTAGTGCATCGCTTAGAATTAGATTTTTTTTAAATAAATTTATTTACATTTATTTGCTTGGCAGATGCATTTATCAAAAGCGACTTACAAAAGGTAAATGTAAGCGAGTAACATTAGTCTAGGGCCTGTTTGTTAAGTGTAGTGTTTTAGGACAGGTAAGAAAAGTTGATTGCCACAAGTGAAAAGATTTAATAACTAACAAATTTACAACCATAGGTTATAATCAATAAAACAATTACATTTAATCTAACAAGAAATTAACCAACAATATAGAATATCACAGACCAAAGCTTTATTCCTTCTATAAATTAGACAGATATTCATAGAACAGATGGGTTTTTAATTGCTTCTTAAATACAATGAGAGAGTCAGAAGTACGAATGGAGGTGAGCAGCTTGTTCCTCCAACTGGGAACTACACAGAAAAAAGAGTGTGGATTGAGACCCGATACCACGCAGAGGCGGTATCACCAGGTGCTGTTAACTTGCAGACTTCAGTGGATGAGAAGGAGAATAGGACTTCACCAGTGTCTCCATATACACAGGTGCTGACCCATTGACTACTCTGTAGACAAGCACCAGGGATTTTAACTTGATGCATGCTGCCACAGGGAGCCAATGTAGCAACCTAAAGAGAGAAGTGACATGTGCCTGTCTAGGCTGGTTAAATACTTGCAGTAGTCCAGGTGCAGCCAGATCCAGAGCTTTAACCAGAAGTTGTGCTGCATACGCTGTCAGATAAGGTCTGATCTTGCGGATGTTGTACAGTGTGAACCTGCTTGAATGAGAAACAGTACAAATGTGATCAGAAAAAGATAGCTGCTCATCAAACACCATCCCAAGACTGCATACTGACTTGGCAGGTGCTACCGACAATGAGCCAAGCTATACAGAGATGGGGAGTTGAACAGACTGGCTGTCCGAGATTATGAGAAGCTTGGTTTTTGCCAGGTTGAGGTATCAGTAAGGCATGCAGAGACTCTAGCTGATACCATATTGTCTTCTGGAGGGAGCGACAGGTACAGCTGTGTATCATCAGCATAGCACTGATAACAGAACCCATGGGATTGGATAATGGAGTCCAGCAAGGTGGTGTAAATAGAGAAATGTGGAGGACCCAGCACTGATCCTTGGGGTACAACTATGCATGTCTAGTGTGCATTTGACAATATCCTTGCCCGGACACACTATAGTACTTAAATCATTTGACAGCAGTCCCAGTGATGACAAAGTTAGATTGGGTGGCAAGAAGGATGTCATGGTTGATTGTGTTGAAGGCAAAGGACAGGTCTAGAAGGATAAGGACCGATGACGTGTGTAGCTCCAGGAAATTGTAGTTGGTCAACCACTTGTCTCAGTCGAATGGTTCCTCTTGAAACCAGACTGGTTGATATCGAGCAATCCATAAGGGAAAGATCTGGTTAGAAACAGCACATTCAAGTGTTTGGCAAAGAAAGGAAAGGAGAGAGACAGGCCTGTAATTGTTAACTTGGAATGGACTGAGTTTTGATTTTTTGAGGAGTGGGGTTATCAGGGCGTGTTTGAAGATGATAGGAAGTGTGCCTGAGCTGAGTGAGGTGTTAATGATGTGTGTAATTGCTGAGATGAGTGAGAGGGGGATGACATGAAGGAGATTCGAGGGGATAGGTTCAAGTGGACAGGTAAATGGGTGATTGGAGAGAAAGTTAGAAACATCAGGGCAGAGCACATGAGGAGATTGTTGAATGCAAGAAGGGTTTGGTACTTAGCCAGGTCTGCCTAAGTCTTTGACTTCCTTTATTTCCTTTAGGCTGTCTGGAGCTCAGTCCTTCGATTGCAGAGTCCTTCAGAAAGCTAGGGACAGGAGGGTCTTTTGTGTGCCGGCCTAGAAGAGAGAGAGGACAAACATTGTCAAGACAGGAAGACAGAGTTGAGCATAGGGTGTCTGTGGCAGTATTGGTGTCAAGAGAGAAGAAGAGGTAGAGCAGAGAAGACTATGGAAGAGAAATGAGTGGGGGAGACAAAGCACAGGTGTCAGCAGAAGGATACAGTGGGGATAGAAGAGGGAAGCAGCAGAGAGAATTGAATGAAAAAAATCATTAAATTTAACCTTTTTCTAATCCATACCGAGTTCAATTGTTAAATGGAAGTAACATTATTTGACAGATATCACAAACAAATTCTTCTTTGTTAAGCAAGCATTCAGCAAAAATCAGGTAGAATCCTTTAATCTACTGTGGGGGAGAAGAGGATACACCATTAGTTATGTCTTCAGTGTAGAGTATATAGCAGCTAGGGATATATAAAATCAGAAACTTTGAGATTTTAAGCAGTAGTTTTTTCTTAACACATTACGTGCAAATCTAAAGAAATCTGCTTACCAATCTGAGATGCCTTTTTCTAGCAGTAACCTAGTAGCCCTTAAGAATCCCAAAGTTACCTTTTAGGATATAGAAGCCTCTCACAAAATAGTAAATACCCAAGGCTGTGAGCCTGCCATCAGATGAGGAATGTCTGGGAATGGCTTATGTACAAAGAATTGGTCTAATCATTTTTTGAAACTTACTTTTTAAAGTAAAATACTATTACATTTTAAGCATTTTTGGAACTTTTCAGTAATGAATGACATGTTTTTTTTATTGGGGATTCAATCCCCCAAGTTGTGGGATGCATTTTATAATCAACAATTGTTCTACAAAACCTTTTTAGAAGCAATATTCCATTAACTAAGGTATCTCCTCCTTGGATGAACAACCTCTCTATTTAGTTCTTGTAACAAAAATAAAGGCTTTTAAAGTTTATCACTCCTTACTGGAGATGGGGTCTTCTTAGTGCCATGTTGCTTTCACTTGCATTGGCAGCATTCTTCCCTGTCTTCTTGATCAGAGGTACTGTGACCATTTCAGGTTCTCTCCAATTGTATCTTGTGCTTGGAAGCGGTGCAACTCTCATTGTGGGCCTCCAAGGGTGTGGCAGGCTCTCTTGTATTCCTGCTAACCTTCATGGGCATGGCCTTCAAAAAATTGGTGTTATTTTCCTAAAAAAAGAGAAGAACATACTTTGAGGCATCCACCAACATCATAGTAAGGTGGTGCAAATTATGACAGCATCCTATAACAGGGGAGGGTTTGAAAGTTTATTGTACTTTTTGTCAAATCATTGGTTGTATTTTTAAAAAGATAAATAATATTGTATAGTTAATACAATCTGTAGCATTACCTATATACACAATTATACATAAACTATACAGAGTAACACTAAAGTCGTAGTTTAACATACTTACTACAAAAATACAGTTTCACATTGCATTATGAGAACAGCTTAATAAAATGAGTTTTACTTTAACAAAATGTTGCATGTTGATTCACTGCACACATGACAATAATAACCCTATAAACCTGTTTTTACTCTAAAATGTTAACATGGTTTACTCCATTTTAATCGATGACTAGTCCAAAAATGCGGCTTGTATTTCACTGTGAATTTTACTCAAATGTTCACCTAACAATACGAACACCGAAGCTTCTAAATTCTAACAGTCAGAAGAACTCACAAAACAGTTTTTCAAGAAAACGTTATTGCTTTTATAACAACTGAGACACTTATATTTTCATCCATCTATTATCCAACCCGCTATATTCTAACACAGGGTCACGGGGGTCTGCTGGAGCCAATCCCAGCCAACACAGGGCGCAAGGCTGGAAACAAACCCTGGGCAGGGCACCAGCCCACCACAGCACTTATATTTTTCAAGATCAAAGTATATTTCCTTAAAACCTAAAAAACTTGATACATAACCATTTTTAGATCATGTACATTATATACTTTTGTTTATCTGAGCAAATATTGAATTAAAATCAGGGCAGTGGTAGGGTGCAATGGTTAGCACCATCATCTGATGAATCCATTGTCTTGGATTCAAATCTTGCACCTGATCACTGCCTGAATGGACCTTGCATGTTCTTATTTGTGTGTGCCTTTGTATGTGAGTGCATCTAGCAGCCCATCTACAGTGTGGAGAAAGAGTACTTCTGTATACCGGTTATTATAATGTACTGTGTATGTCCAGGAGGCAACGTCATGAATGGCACTACAATATAAATATGACTTGTTCAAGAAGAATATTAACCTAGTCTAGAGGTACATTATCCTGGAACATTAGTTAAATGGCAATACGGGCTGCCCTTTGTCACCGATTCTGTTCATAACTTTTATGGACAGAATTTCTAGGCGCAACCAAGGTGTTGAGGAGGTCCAGTTTGGTGGACTCAGGATCGGGTAACTGCTTTATTGCAGATGATGTTGTCCTGTTTGCTTCATCAGGCCGTGATCTTCAGCTCTCTCTGAATCAGTTTGCAGCTGAGATGGGATAGGAATCAGCACCTCCAAATCCGAGACCGTGGTCCTCAGCCGGAAAAGGGTGGATTGCCCTCTCAGGGTTGGAGGCGAGATCCTGCCCCACCTGGAGGAGTTCAAGTATCTCGGGGTCTTGTTCACGAGTGAGGGAAGAATGGAGCGTGAGATCGACAGGCGGATCGGTGCGGCGTCCGCAGTGATGCGGGCTCTGCATCGGTCTGTCGTGGTGAAAAAGGAGCTGAGCCATAAGGCAAAGCTCTCAGTTTACCAGTCGATCTACGTTCCAACCCCCCTATGGTTGTGAGCTGTGGGTAGTGACCGAAAGAACGAGATTGCGAATACAAGCGGCTGAAATGAGTTTCCTCCGCAGGGTGTCTTAACTTTCCCTTAAAGATAGGGTGAGAAGCTCAGTCATCCGGGAGGGGCTCAGAGTAGAGCCGCTGCTCCACCGCATTTTGAGGAGTCAGATGAGGTGGCTCGGGCATGTGATCAGGATGCCTCTTGGACGCCTCCCTGGTGAGGTGTTCTGGGCATGTCCAATCGGGAGGAGGCCCCGGGGAAGACCCAGGACACGCTGGAGGGACTATGTCTCCTGGCTGGCCTGGGAAAGCCTCGGGATTCCCCCGGAAAGGCTAGAAGAAGTGGACAGAGACAGGGAAGTCTGGGCCTCTCTGCTCAAGCTGCTGCCCCCGTGACCCAACCTCGGATAAGCGGAAGAGGATGGATGGATGGATGGGCAGAATTACTTCAGTTCCTCTGTTGTGCTGTGCCAAAAAAGATAGTCTCCTTTTTTCAGTATTGTTTTCCCAATATGACTGCTTATTCGATTCCTATTTTCTAGTTATTAAAAAATAATAAAAAAACACAACTTTTCAGTCTGAGAGTAGAATAACAATCTATATGCTCTATATAAAAATTATTCTCCATTAAGAAGTGTGGACATGTGTCCTTCTCCAAGGACAGGCTTGCTGTCATTCAAATTGCTGTCCCCTTGCATACAGTATATCCTTATCCAACTGTGACAGTAGTAGGTGGGAGCCATCACCAGTATCCTATGCTTTGGTGGTGCAGTGGTAAAGTACATCAAGACAAACTACAGTATGTTGAGCAGTGGCCTTGGTCTAGTGACTAAAGTTTTTAATACAAGGTATTAATGAGTCATTAAACT
This sequence comes from Polypterus senegalus, assembly GCF_016835505.1. Taxonomy (NCBI): domain Eukaryota; kingdom Metazoa; phylum Chordata; class Cladistia; order Polypteriformes; family Polypteridae; genus Polypterus; species Polypterus senegalus. Next base: position 72,858,960 of record NC_053161.1, read on the forward strand.
GCTCTCATTCCCTTCACTTTGACAGTAAGTCCTTCTTCCTTTCCATTTTGGCCATCACTTTTTCGCAAACAGGTCTTCACTTCTGTTTTTTAATGACCAAATAATGTTTGTGGTTTTTGTCTTTGCCAACCGGAGCTCATCATTTGGGGAAGAAACTTCATCACCACAAATTGAGAAGATATAAGGTCTAGTGCAAGGTTAGCAGGTATAGCCTCTTCAAATTTAAATCCTCCTCCTTTGATAGGGAATTCTAGCTAGGAGTGCTCATTGTTGTATGATGGATGCAACAAGTGCTCAGAGATTTTTTGCGCATTGAGACTTTATATATTTAAAACACAACACTGTAGTATGATGCAGTTTGTGTTTGCCTAAATATACAATTATTAAAAGTTTTCATCACTCCTGCTACAATAATTATAAGTTTGGGTAAAATAACTGTGCACCATCACATATAACAAAAACAATCCATAAAACATAATTTGTATTGCAAGCCAAAAACCGAAACCTTGTCACGTGTTGACTTTGCTAAAACAGAAAGGGGAAGCTATATGATCTAAACTGAAGCATATTTTTCAGTGGTTCCTGTTTTCTTAGCCACAAGGAATCTCTTTTTAATAATAATAATAATTCTTTGTATTTATGTAGCACTTTTCTCACTACTCAGCAATTGTAGGTTAAGGGCCTTTTCACCAGAACAACTCTGTACTATCCATTACAGATGGAGTGGGGGTGATGGGTAACTGTAACTTAGTTGCCCTGAAGTTCACCATGAATTCCATAATCTTGCCAGAGATTAATGCAATATCATCATCATCTGTTTGACAATTTAAGATTAACCAATGCATCAAGTGACAGGAGACTGATTCTGACCACACAAGCAAACATGTGACTCAACTGACCAAAGATATGAGTGTTTGTAGAATTACATTTGGTAAATCTTCTTTTATGGATCACTCTTCTGTTGATTGTACACATAGCCGTTTAAGGGAATTCATTAGTGTGTTTAAGTATGTTGAAAAGTGGACTGGCACCACACATGCAGGGTTATTATACCTTCAACCCAATAAAGCCATAAAACTGGATTTCCTCAAGGGGTCTGACAGCAGATAGAATGAACAAAAATGTAGCAGTGAGTCAATAATAAAGTTGTTTCTTGAGCTGGACATCATCCCAGACAACTTGAGACACTATTCAACTCTTACAGGAAAATGTTGAACTTTAACATTTGTAATTACATTTTGATTGATTGGGTTATTAAGTGAAATATTATTAGTTTTATCTTCTATTAGAATTTGTTAAGGACTGTCTCACTATTCTCCATTGAAACATTTAATTAACATTACTAAACCAGTTTTAGGGTTGTGGGCCAGAATCTGTTCAGAAAGAATCAGGTGCAAAACAGGAAGCAACACTTGGCACATTACCAGTCCATTGCAAGGCATACTCAATGTACCCACATTTATATCACACTAGGTCTAGATGGGTACAAAATTGGCTCAGACATAACAAGCAGAGGGTTATGGAGTGAGGAGCCTTATCACCATTGGCTGATGTTAAGAGTGATGTACCACAGGGGTCAGTGCTATTATTAATGTATATAAATGATTTGGATAGGAATAAAAGTAACAAGCTGCTTAAGTCTGCAGATGATACCAAGATAGGTGGATTGGCAGTTACTGTAGAACTCACTGAATCATTACAGAAGGACTTGGACAGCATACAGGCTTTGGCTGATTTGTGGCAGATGAAAGTGAATGTAAGTAAATGTGAAGTATTATACGCATGAAGTAAAAATGTTAGACTTGAATACACAATGGGACGTTTGAAATTCAAAAGTATGTTGTTTACAGTTTTGGTCTCCAGATTACAAAAAGGATTTATCAGCACTGGATAAAGTCCAGAGAAGAGTGACTAGGCAGATTCCAGGGCAACAGGGAATGAATTATGAAGAAAAATTTAAAAAGCCGAGCCTTTTCAGTTTAAGGAAAAGAATATTAAGAGGGGACATGATTGAAGTGCTTATAACTATGAAGGGAATTAGTACAGTGGATTGAGACTGTTATTTTAAAATGATTTCAAGAAGGACATGGGGACACAGTTGGAAACTTGTTAAGGGTAAATTTCGCAAAAACATTAGGACGTTTTTCTTTACACAAACAGCCATAGACACATGCGATAAACTACCAAGTAGTGTGGTAGACTTTAGGGACTTTCAAAAGTAGACTTGATGTTATTTTGGAAGAGTGAAGTGGCTAGGACTTGCAAAGTTTGTTGGGCTAAATGGCCTGTTCTCATCTAGATTGTTCTAGTGTTCCAAAAAATAAAGATGGAACCACACAGAGAAAACTTTGCAGACATGAAGTGAACATGCAGGTTTTACAAACTTAACCAGAGCTGCCTTGTGCTGTTAGGCAGTAAAGTGAACTACTACTCCAGCATACCAAATCTTAAGAGGGTATTCAGAACCTTCACTGCAGTTAAAATGAGTTTCATCTATACTAATAAAAGGCAAAGCCCTCACTCACTCACTCACTCACTCACTCACTGACTCACTCACTCACTCACTCACTAATTCTCCAACTTCCCGTGTGGGTGGAAGGCTGAAATTTGGCAGGTTCATTCCTTACAGCTTCCTTACAAAAGTTGTGCAGGTTTTATATCGAAATTCTACGCGTAATGGTCATAACTGGAAGCAGTTTTCTCCATTTACTGTAATGGAGATGAGCTTCAACGCCGTGGGGAGTTTCGTGTGACATCATCACGCCTCCCGTAATCACGCAGTACATAGAAAACCAGGAAGACCTCCAAAAAGCGCTGAAGAAAACATGCATTATATAATTGAGAAGGCAGCGAAACAATAAGAAGCGAGCGAGTGACATATACAACCATATTCATGAGTTCTGCTACTTCGGAAACAAAGCACGATGTAAACCTACACTTTAAATTAAGTTCATAGACAGGCTGCGCTGGCGTTTGTAATTTAGTGCCTCCCTATATAAGGCCGTCCGTCAGCGGCAATCCAATAGCAAACTCCCACTAAATATTCACGGGTGAAGGACTGTCCTTATGCAGAGGAAAATGAGATGGTCAGGGTGGTGTTTGACACAAACTCAGCGAAACTGCGAGAGAAAGTTTTAAGTGCCAGGACTAAGGTAACATTAAATACAGCCATGGACATAGCACGAGATGGCACCAGCACAGCTGGGAACCTTCGATGCATGTACACCGAGCGGCTCACGTGAACTGGCGCAGTGCACAGATAAAAGCAACAGTTCCAAAGCGCTGAACAAAACCGAATTACACAATTGAAAGGCAGCAAAAATATGAAGCGTCTGATACATACAAGCATATTCATAAATCCAGCTACTGCGGAAACAAAGCACACGGTGGAAAAAGTCAATGTCCGCTAAAGGAAGACAGTGTAAAAAACCCGTGCATGCAGTGTGTCAGGTCTCAGATAAAGAAGAAGACGAGCTGTTTATTGATGCAGTAAGAAACGAATCGATGAATGAAACCTGTCATCTTTACAGCGATTGACAAACACGGAATGTAACTTGAACACAACACATCCTACAAATACGAACCTGATTGAAAGAAATAATGATAATCAAATCCTTGATGACAGCAACACTCAGTAACACTCACAAAACAAATACTGTATATTGACAGTCATGTTACGTTATTTTTAAAATGTTCCCTTTTCTTTTCTAGCTTTTTAACACACTACTCTCTCGCTGCGATACGCGGGTATATATATATATATATATATATATCCCGATCTACATACTCGAATAATGGATACTTTATTCGCCATCAATGATTGTTTTGGTAAAGCCATACTCAGTGTATTCATTAGATGAGCGGTAAAAAGTAAGAGCGAGGGAGGATGACTTATTGAGGCATGCAGGCTGTAGTCTTGCGTCAACTCTATCTGAATTGCGATCACATTTGAAAAATATATCTTTTCAAGTTCTATTTAGTCCATATGTGTCAAACTCAAGGGCGGGCCACATCCGCCCGGCGTGTAATTATATCCGCCCGAAGATCATTTTATATACTGTATTATTGTTATTAATGGCCGGGTATATGAAGCGCTGGTAACACAATAAACTACAGATCCCATAATGCAGCGCTTCAGCTGCCTTGCGAACACTTACGCGTTAATCAAGTCTAGCTTATGATGCTGCAAGTTATTGCGAAGCTAGCTCACACGATGCTGAAGAGAAAAGTTGATTCTGAAAATAGAGCCTTTAAAACCGATGGGAGGCTGAGTATATGTTTACTGAACCCGTGTGTCTCATTTGTGGAGCTAATGTGGCTGTAATTACAGAATTTAATCTAAGACGGCACTATGAGACAAAACATCAGGGTAACCTGAATGCAATGCAGAAGATACAGAAAGCAAAAGAATTAAATAAGAATCTGACACTTCAGCGGACGTTTTACCGTGCACAATCACAAAGTGATTTCAAGTGAAGCTGCTTTTATGGGAGACATAAATGCACCAGTGCAACTTGCCCCACTTTCCCTGTTGCCAAGTAATGTTAAACCAAGTCGTCACTATGGTGTTCCCAAATCGCACTTTGCTGATAAACTGAGCGCACTGAGTTTGCACGGCGCTTTGGTGACTTTGAAGAACAAAAAAAGTCAGTCTACATGCGGCTCGAACCTTGTGCATGTTTGGTAGCACATATCTGTGTGAGAAGCTCTTCTCAGTGATAAAGACTAACAAAACAGCACACAGGAGTCGCCTCACTGATGAGCACCTGCAATCCATCCTGAGAATCTCCACAACACAGAACCTCATACCAAACATAAACGAACCTGTTGCCAAAAAAAGATGCCAGGCGTCCAGCTCTAAAATGACATATGAGCAAAGACAACTGAATGATTTGATTTGTTATTGCTGAAAGGAACACATTTTTATTTATATTTCCAGGTTTTGTTATGCAGCATGTTCATATTTGAATTTGTATAATTTTGACAGGATATATTTTTATGGAGAGCAAAATCTTTTGGGATATTTAAAATCTAAGTTTATTTTTTATATAAAATTACATAAGAGTAAAGAAATTTGAATGTGTGTTCTTTTAACGTTTACTTTATTTCTAACTTGTATAATTTAGACAGGATACATTTTTATGGAGAGCAAAATATTATAAGTTGTTTAAGGTTTGAGTTGATTTATTCACGAATAATATTCCTGTCTGTTTTTACCATTCCTACCAAAGATATTTCTGTCGACTAAATAAAAATTCCTTCTATTTAAAATTTAAGTAGAACTTGAACAAATACGATAGTTCATAATATCCACGCAGACTTGCACATAAGAGCGGAGAGTTATTCGTTTTAACAAGCAGCGTATTGCACTGATACGAAATAGCTGTGTGTGTATATATGTAGATATGTATGTATATGTATATATATGTTTATATATGTGTGTGTGTATGTATATATATGTATTTGTGTGTATATATGTGTGTGTATGTATGTACGTATATATATATATATATATATATATATATATATATATATATATATATATATATGACAGCAACACTCATCACTCACAACAGTGACAAAACAATTACATTGACAATCATGTTACGTTATTTTCAAAATGTTTCCTTTTCTTTTTCATTGCTTCTGTAACACACTACTTCTCCGCTGCGAAGTGCGGGTATTTTGCTAGTAAAATATATAACTTAACACAGCAAATCACCTAGTGTTAAATTTCTAGTGTTAGTGTTTAGAGTTGACTTCTGAGAGTTGTTTTTTCATACTTTACACCAGTTTCTGTTGATTCATTTCCGAATAAAGTGTTATTTTGCAGTGTGATTAAAATACACTTTCACAGTGTGATGTACACTTCCTGGAAGTTGTGCTACGTTTGGCCTGCTCTGTTCACTGGAAATGGCGGCTTCTCCCACGTGTATGGAAGAGGTAGTATGTTGTTAGTGTACTGATTTGTATTTTGATATTTTAATTTAAAGTAAATTTATTGTAGTTGATATTTTAGTCAGAACTATGCATATTTGTTAGTACTGAGTTCGTAAAAATGTAGCATTGGATGTTATCTTAAAAAATATTTTTGAACGAAGGTGACATTTTTAGTAAATATTTAACCACAGCGTAATTTTAAGATGCGAAGTTGAAATTGTATCAGTAGTAATCAGCATTATTATATTTCAAAGTGCGCATAATTGTATATTTTCTTAATTAGTTTTACAAACGAAGAAGCCATATTCTGGCAAAACGCGCGTTTTGTCATGGTCATAGATAATTATACTTATGTGAAGACGAATGTGACTGATTTCTGAGAGACGGTAAATGGACATTTAGTAAGCAACAGAATAAAAAATTGTGAAGATGCTCATTAAAGTTCAGTACGGGATACAAAAAATATGTTAAAGTTGGGAGGATGGATTACACTACACCGATTTTGTTAAAGAAGGTGAGTAAAACGCAGATTCTTTTTTTAATTTATTTTTAATGCTTGACTGTTATATTGAGTTGACCGTGTTTTCAAAACACGCGAATGTAAAAGTTGTGATTGTTTCTTTTTACTTTATATCATTAAGTGGTGAAAAAGTTCGAGCGCTCCCAGAAGATCTAATTATGCATGTTTGCGATGACACTGGAACAGAAATCGACGAGGAAGTTAAAGCCAGAAATGTGTTACATTGCGAAAGACGTCGGCGCTGGTAAGTAGAGTCCTCTTGGTGTTCCCACAGTACAGTCTTGCGTCTATCGGCTTTTACTTATCACTGTACTGCGACAGCGTCTCAAGGTGATGCATTGTAAGAGGCTGGAGATGCCATTAGTGTATCGCGGCCACAAGGTTTTGTGAATACGTTACTCTCAGGCTATTTTAATTACAGAATTCTGATGTTTTAATAACGAGTACTAAATGTATTATTGTAAAAAAGGTAGAAACGCTTTAAGTACAATGCTTTTAAAGTATCTGAATTTTCTATTTTGCGTTTATTTAGAATTTCCTTTGGCACACTCATCTCCCAGCTCCTGCACTGACACACTTTCAGTATCTTCAGCAAGCGAACAAGACGCAGGCCCACCAGCAAAGAGGACGCAACTTCCTCCTGATAGAGCCACAGATGCTAAAGAGGTATAACAACATATTAATTTGTTTAATACGTGATCATAACATTTTATATGTTCATTATGTGGTTTGACATTGTAGAGAAGTATCTTTAAGACCTTTAATTTTTTGTCTTTACCCTGATTTTTTTTAGCTTGTTAAAAACATTCTAATGAAGAAACCTGGCGGAGAAAAAATAATGCAGGAATGCTTGGAAAAAAGAACACTCAGTAACTGCACAAGGAGACCGCTCATCAACATGTTGGTTGCATACATGACAGAAGAACAGGGGTACGACTATATCTTAAGTTACATAAATATATACTTAAATATAATGCCCTAGATAAGTGGGTCAAGAAATTGGATGGATGGATGAATGAGTGGATGTAAAGTAATGTCAGTAGATTAAACAGTTCCATTTAAATGCAGTATATTGTATATTTTATTTGGGTTTAGTTTTACAATATTTCTGTTAGAATATAAATTTAAAAATTCTGAACGTTCTCCATTTCTGTGGGTACTCACATTTTCTTCCCACATGATGTGCATGTTAGATTAATTTCCAATTCTAAATTAGTCTACAGTATATTGACATGTTCGACCATGCCATGTGATGCTTGGCAAATGTCTGCCGTGTATCCAGTAAACCAGGATAGGTTATGATCCATTGCATTCCCAAATTTGATTTAGTGGCTTTGAGAATGTTTGGATAAATTAATGTAATAATGTGTGATCAACTATAAAGGATACTTTTTTTTTCTTTTTAGGCGAATTCCAGCAAAAGAAATAAGAGAAAAATATGCTTTAGGTATTGTTACTCTTTTCCTTCTGTTAAGGATCCCTTTTCTACAAAAGGATATGTAAGTGACCAAAATCTTTTTTTCTTCTTACTGGCATACAGTTTATTATGCTGTAAAAGTTTTAATAGATGGCATATATAATAATTTGTTTGCTTTTTATTTTATTTTTTTAAGGAACATTATTATGATTCAGAGAGCAGTACTTGGGTACCTTGCTTGGTGCCTAAAAACGGTGCAGCGCAAGACTTTGTTTCAAAGCAAGGAAGTAAAACAAAATAAAAATGGAGGTCTAAGTTCAGTACGAGAAATTCTTCATCCAGGAGAACAGCTAACTGGAGACAGTAGCAGAGAAGCAGTCTTTCCTGACTCATTGTTCAGATAAAGTAATCATTTATGAGAAAATGAGAAAAACATTTCAATACCGCCAGCAATTGGTGCATGACCCAGAGAAAATGACATCTGTACTTTCCGTCTTTCCAAGATTTTTGGATACAAAAGGCTTGGTATGTTATAAGTGATCCAAATGAAAACAATGAGCTGTAGAGTACCCTTTTAAAATTTTACTTATCTATCAGTTTTATACGTATAGTCTTGTATTCAGTTGATTTTTTTTCTGTGTAACCTTTTATTTCAGTCAGTGCCATCTTGAAAGCATATGGTATGAAATAATTGTTAAATGTAAAATTTGGTTGAGAATTTGTAAATCTAAGTTATATGTATTCTGTTTTAATGTGTTAAAGGTAAATCAAGATTTCATTCTTTTATTTGGCTCTGACACGTCTTCCAAATTGATTGAGAAGTAAGATACCTGCTTTAAGTTTAAGATTATTAAAGAAGCAAGATCTCTGACAGGTCAGATGACTGATTTGAATATTCTGCTGAAGTGTGCAGAATCTACCTTTGATTGTGAAGATCATGAATCATCAGGGTTTATTGGTGAGTAGATGAATGAATAAAGATTAGTAAAATGCTGGGGTGCTGTAGCAAACATCACCCAATATCTGGAAATTAACCAAAGTATTCATTTTAAACATGTTTAACACCCAGTTTGATATACTTGAGCATTCATGTTTTTACTGTGTGTATTTTTAAGAAACAAACAGTGTGAATTTTAAAACTCCATAGGTTGGGATGCAGACATGGCCTCAATTTTATTATTAGTCTATCTTTTGCCACTACCAGCTGGAGGAAAAAAAGTGCCAAAAATCACCTCTAGTGGGGCAGTTGACCATATGGTACAGTTTCATAAGGTATTTTCTATTTTTAATATTAATGAATTGTAATGCATTATGTCTGTTAAGTTAAACACTTAATAATTGCTTGTATTTTTTGCTGCCAGTCATGCTGCAGTATTGATGAACACCTCAGCCAAAATGAAGGTCGCCAGCCTTACCTTCTGGCAGTAGGAACAAGGCCAAGATCCATGACTTTTATATTGTCCTGGACAAACAGCTTATACCATGTCAGGCAAGAAGTTCTTTGGGAGCATTTAATGAGCTTTTTAAGGCTCATTTTGTATTCAGCATTTCCTATGATAAGGCCTTAATCATTGTATATACATTCTTGCAAACAACTGTTTACAACATTGCTATTGGACATGTGAGGGAATCACCAAGGGTTAAAGAATTAAGAGCAAAAATATTAAACAGTTAAAACTTATTGATTGCTGTTCAGTCATCATAATGGCAAATATGTTGAAGTGTTTTTCATGCTTGTTGTCATATGCAGATAGCAATGCATTAATTAGGCATTTGAAAATAGCACATGGATATTACCCTGGTAAAAATTTAAGACTTACTTGTGCTCAAGAAGGATGCTCTCGGATATTTTACTCATATGCCGAATTTAGAAAACATCTCAATGTCGCCCATGTGAATGATACAAGACAATATGTTTACCCTGAAATTACACACACATTGAATTCTTCTGATGAAAACCAATGTGTTTGTCCAGAAATTACAAATGTATTTAATTCTCCCGACAAGCATGATGCAAGCATAAACACTGATATTTGTGTAACTGAGATTCCCCCAACTTGTCGCATTACAAATGACCACCTTAAAGAAATGTGTGCATCCCTAATAGCAAAGCTGCAAGCAAGTGGTACCACAAATAGTATTATATCATCAGTAGTGGGAGATATGGAAGAATTTGTTAATGAAATGCAATTTAAAATTAAGGAGGACATTTTGGCAAAATGTATCAGATATAGAATCATCCATTGGAAGTATTGATAACCCCTTCAGTAGTTTAAATTCAGAAAGAAAACAAACAAGGTAATTTGCTATAAGTGGGGAGTAATTGAACCCATTGAAGTCTCTCTTGAAGAGGTATGATAGCAGACGAAATCCAAGAACAGGTACTTATGATCAGGTTCCTGTAACTGATAAATTTATATATGTTCCAATTTTAGAGTCAATAAGATTTATTTTTAAGAACCCTGACATATGCAGTATGTTTCTTGAAAGCAGAAAAACAAAAGATAATATTTATGCTGACTTCTATGATGGAAGCTACTTTAAGACCCATCCATTGTTCTCTCAAAAGAAAAATGCTTTGCAAATCCAGATATTCTATGATGATTTTGAAACAGCAAATCCACAGGGTTCTAAACATGGCATACATAAGATTGGCTGCTTATACTTTGTTTTCAGAAATTTCCCACCAAGGTTTAATTCAGCTTTAATGAATATTCACTTGATTTCACTTTTTCACTCCCAGGATGTTAAAATGTATGGATTTAATCCTTTTTTGAAGCCATTAGCTGATGATATTGAAATTTTTAAAAGTAGTGAATTACAGCTTTCTTTCTCCCAGGAATCAGTGTTTGGGTCCATATCACAGGTCACTGGTGATAATTTAGGGATGCACACAATTCTTTGCTTTGTAGAGTGTTTCAACGCCAGCTATCACTGTCGTCTGCTGCTTGACGGACAAGGACCGATGCAAAACTTTGTTCAGTGTAGATGAATGTGATGTCCTCTTATGTGACAAAGATTTGTACAGATTGCATCAAAATGAGTTAATGAGGTCTCCAGGGTTAAAATCGTTGTTTAGATTGAAAAAGTCTTGCCTGCTTAACAGTTTACAATATTTTCATGTGTGTGATAATTTTGCATTAGATATAATGCACAACATTCTTGAAGGAGTAGGCCAATATGAAATTAAATTGCTTTTTTGTACCTTACTGAAAACATTATTTCTACAGATGATCTGCATTGTAGAGTTTATTCTTTTAATTATGGCTATTTATAGAGGAGAAATCGGCCCACAAGACTAAATTTGGAACAGGCTGGTAATAATATTGGCATAAATGCCATTCAAACATTTTGTCTTATAAGAAACATTCCACTTATGTTTTCGTGATGTAGTCAGAGAGGGAAATAAACACTGGCATCTATTGCTGCTCTTGTTGCAAATTATAAACATTGTTTTTTCTCCTTGTATTACTGAGAGTATGACCATTCATCTTAAACATTTAATAATAGAACATTTCAAAGTGCCATTTCCTGAAAAAACATTACTTCCAAAACATCATAATATGATACATTATCCCTCATCCATTCGAAAAATTGGTCCACTGTTACATGTCTGGTGTATGAGATGTGAAGCTAAGCACAGATTTTTCAAAAACACTGTTAAGAATTTTGAGAACCTAACCAAATCACTTGCCAAAAAGCATCAGATGGCAATTGCATATCATTGGGAGTCTTCACCACTGAAACAAATTGAATATGGTCCTGTTAGGACAGTCTTACTCAGTGAATTCTTAGACTGTGAAAATTTAGTGCAGACATTGCAATGTAGTCTACACAGTGAGGTTAACTGTGCAGAATGAATTAACTACTGTGGTGCTGAGTATAAGGTAGGACTGATGGTCTGCAATAAAGTTCAATGACATTCCTGTCTTTAGCAAAATATTGTATATAATTCTTATACATAAAAAGTGTTATTTAATTACAGTTGAATTTGATACAGTTTGTTTTGTTGAACATCATTTAGTGTGCAGGAAAGAGCTTTGAAAGATATCCAAGTAGTGGAAGTGGAACATTTAAAATACTACAAACCATTTGACCCCCAGGCAACTTATGGAGGTGAAGGTAATTGTTTTAATATTGTGACATCCTGTTGCTTAATTTGAACAACTGTATGTGTCCAGGATCTTTGAAAAGATACTGAGGATTTATTTCTAAATGAAGTAGCTCCTTAAAAACAGAACATATATTTCTAAATTTACTCGCAGAAAATCTCCATTTTCCTAGCACTTTTTAATATTAACATTTTTTGTAACTATACAGGAAATGGAATGACAGTGTTAGACTTTAAGGCTGTTCACTGTTCGTGAAGCAATGCAGTTAAAGTAAGTGATCAGTACGTGGGGGTGAGAGTGAGTGATGAACAAGACCATCAGGCCCCATTAAACTTTTTCAGGAAAAAAATGTTCTGACTTTTATTCAATATTGGTTTTTAGACATTTATTAGGCTGTACCTCATGATTGAGAGAAGAGAGTAATTAGGCCAAGATGTCTCAGCAGTATCACTTCTTTTATAAATATAAATACATTATAACAACAGTAAATGATCCTGTGTATAATGAAGCAACATAGTTGTGCTACATATTTGTATAAAGTTTTGGAATACCTGATATAATTTATAAATTACCTTGTAATGTCTAAATTATTGTCAATCTTGGTCTATGTTCTATATAGAAATTGTTAGTTTCATGATCTGACATTTCAGAGTTAATTTCTGCATGTTAAAAATACATTGTTTGGTTTAATATTACTGTACATAATAATTGGGATAGTTACTTTTTTTTGAGGAAATAATAAGGCATATTGATGGTTGTTCATGTGTAACTTAAGTCTTTAGTAAATGTTTTAAATAAGATAAGAGTGATGGTGTAAATAAAAACTGTTATGGTGTAGGCCTTTTTTTTACTCTTTCAGTAGTTACTGTGAAAACCATTATTCTATGCACCAGCAAAATAGACAAATCTAGGAAAAGCATAATTGTTTTGATACAAGTAAAAAAAAAAAAAAACTCCTCACAAAACTGTACAAACCTTGTTATAGCTTTTGTTGGACAATTCCTAGTCCAGTGTTAATATTATTGATGGAAATAGCTTGTTTTGTTAAGTACATTGTTATTGTATTTTATCTTGTACATATATAAGTATTGTAAATGTGGTGGTCATATAATATTTTGTTTAATAAAAAGTGTGAAGTAAAAATATGTCTCTAGTGTGGTGAAATGTCTTAAGATTAAGAAATGTTCTTGCTTTCATATACAAATACAGTATATCGCTCATTAGTTCTCCTGGAATATGTGAGTTTGGAAATAGATCATTATTTATTCAGATATATAAAAGAATATCATCTCAATCTCATTTTTCCTAGTACTACAGATATTTAAGGCAACTATTAAATGTTTTTTCTACACTAGAGAGTGAAATATGTAGCACCTAGAAATATTAATGCCACACTAAGTAGTGTAATTTCTTAACTTGGTAAGTAAATAGATTTACTATAAAAGATTGCTATTTCTACACTGCACAGCGTTCAAATAGTTAAACTTTAATGGTGTGGAAAATGTTACTATTTCTAAAGTGTTAATTTTACACTTTCCCAGTGTGGCACCAAATTTTATACCCATAGTGATGATTTAACACCGATTGATTTGCTGTTAATATAAAAATATATATATAAAAAATGGTATAAAGATTACTTAAAACATCGTTATATCTTTATTATAGCAGACAGCAAGTTCAGGAAAAGTCTGGATGGATATTGGATAATGGATTTGAAAAGAAAGGTTAATGAGGTCTGCGGTGGGTTGGCACCCTGCCCAGGATTGGTTCCTGCCTTGTGCCCTGTGTTTGCTGGGATTGGCTCCAGCAGACCCCCGTGACCCTGTATTCAGATTCAGCAGGTTAGACAATGGATGGATGGATGGTTAATGAGGTGTTGCCTTCATTTTAATAAATGGCGGTACTTTTTTAAATTTGTAAGCTTGATTTTCCAATAAAACAAAAAAAAGTTACAAGCTGCATATTTTATTAAAATGCGTATTTAAACATAATTTCTAAAATGTATATTTCATTTGTATCTTTGTCAAGTCAAAACCTTGGCTGAATGTTTTATAATTTCTTAACCTAGCATTTACAAGGTTGTCTCTCCAACAAACACTTCTAGAGTAACTGAAGAATACCCATTGGAATTACGGTAAGGTATTGAATTGTGCATGTGTATAGCTTATTATTGTCAGCAGTGATAGCATACACCTCTTTAATATGGCAATGGAAGTACTAGTGAACACTTCTGGGTAAAAGATTATGATATTCAATAACATATTTAGAGATATTTTCATTGTTTTTATTTGTACATACAGTATGCTGGATCTGTGCATTTTAATGTTTAAGCCAACAAGTCACATAAGCATATAATGCATGCAAATTTTCAGTGCCCATGTCATGTTTTTGTGACATTCTGTATGTGAATATATTTATAATATATATGCACGTTTATATGTGTATATATATACAGTATATATATACACACATACTACCAGTCAAACGTTTTTACACACCTAGAAATGTCCTTGTTTTTGATAGAAATGTACACCTTTTTATCAAGCTACCATTAAATTTATTTAAAAATGCAATATAACCAAGACCTGCCCATGGGCTCACCACCTATGGGAGGGGCCAAGGAGGTTGGGTGTAGTGTGAGTTGGGTGGTGGTCGAAGGCAGGGACCTTGGCGGTCTGATCCTCGGCTACAGAAACTGGCTCTTGGGACGTGGAATGTCACCTCTCTGAAGGGGAAGGAGCCTGAGCTAGTGCGCAGGTCGAGAGGTTCGGCTAGATATAGTCGGACTCACCTCACCTCGGCGCACAGCTTGGACTCTGGAACCAATCTCCTTGAGAGGGGCTGGACTCTCTACCACTCTGGAGTTGCCCCCGGTGAGAGGCGCCGAACAGGTGTGGGCATACTTATTGCCCCGACTTGGAGCCTGTGCGTTGGGGTTTACCCCGGTGGGCGAGAGGGTGGCCTCCCTCCGCCCGGGTGGGGGAAGGGTCCTGACTGTTGTTTGTGCGTATGCGCCGAACAGCAGTTTGGAGTATCCACCCTTTTTGGAGTCTCTGGAGGGGTTGCTAGAGGGCATACCTTCTGGGATTCCCTCGTTTTGCTGGGAGACTTCAATGCTCACGTGGGCAATGACAGTGAGACCTGGAAGGGCGTGATTGGGAGGAATGGCCCCCCCGATCTGAACCCGAGCGGTGTTTTGTTATTGGACTTCTGTGCTCGTCATGGATTGTCCATAACGAACACCATGTTCAAGCATAAGGGTGTTCATATGTGCACTTGGCACCAGGACACCCTAGGCCTCAGGTCGATGATCGACTTTGTGGTCGTGTCGTGGACTTGGGCCATATGTCTTGGACACTCGGGTGAAGAGAGGGGCGGAGCTGTCAACTGATCACCACCTGGTGGTGAGTTGGCTTCGATGGTGGGGGAAGATGCCGGTCAGACCTGGTAGGCCCAAGCGTGTTGTGAGGGTCTGCTGGGAGCGGCTGGCAGAGTCCCCTGTCAGAAGTAGCTTCAACTCCCACCTCCGGCAGAACTTCAACCCGTCCCGAGGGAGGTGGGGACATTGAGTCGAATGGGCCATGTTCCGTGCCTCTATTGTTGAGGCGGCTGACGGGCTGTGGCCGCAAGGTGGTCGGTGCCTGTGTGGCGGCAATCCCGAACCCGTTGGTGGACACGGGGTGAGGGATGCCGTCAAGCTGAAGAAGGAGTCCTATAGGACTTTTTTGTCCTGTGGGTCTCTGGAGGCAGCTGATAGGTACCGCAGGCCAAGCGGACGCGGCTTCGTTGTTGCTGAGGCAAAACTTCGGGCATGGGAGGAGTTTGGAGGCCATGGAGAGCGACTTTGGACGGCTTCGAGGAGATTCTGGTCCACCGTCCGCGTCTCAGGAGGGAAGCAGTGCAGTGTCAACACCGTATATGGTGGGGATGGTGCGCTGCTGACCTCACTTCGGGCTAGGGTCGGTGGGAGGAGTACTTCAAGACCTCCTCAATCCCACTAACATGCCTTCCAATGAGGAAGCAGAGCCTGGGGACTCTGAGGTGGGCTCTCCCATCTCTGGGACTGAAGTCACCGAGGTGGTCAAAAACTCCTTGGTGGCAGGGCCCCGGGTGGATGAGATCGCCCGAGTTCCTTAAGGCTCTGGATGTTGTAGGACTGTCTTGGTTGACACGTCTCTGCAACATCGCATGGACATCGAGGACAGTGCCTCTGGATTTGCAGACCGGGGTGGTGGTCCCCTCTTTAAAAGGGGACGGAGGGTGTGTTCCAACTATAGAGGGATCACACTCCTCAGCCTCCCTGGAAAAGTCTATTCGGGGTTCTGGAGAGGAGGGTCCGTCGGATAGTCGAACCTCGGATTCAGGAGGAACAGTGTGGTTTTCGTCCTGGTCGCGAACAGTGGACCAGCTCTTCACCCTTAGCAGAGTCCTGGAGGGTGCATGGGAGTTTGCCCGACCGGTCTACATGTGTTTTGTGGACTTGGAAAAGGCATTCGACCGTGTCCCTCGGGAATCCTGTGGGGGTGCTCGGGAGTATGGGGTACGGACCCCTGATAAGAGCTGTTCGGTCTCTGTACAACGGTGTCAGAGCTTGGTCCGCATTGCCGCAGTAAGTCGAGCCCGTTTCCAGTGAGAGTTGGACTCCGCCAGGCTGCCCTTTGTCACCATTCTGTTCATAACTTTTATGGACAGAATTTCTAGGCGCAGCCAGGGTGTTGAAGGGGTCCGTTTGGTGGACTCAGGATTGGGTCACTGCTTTTGCAGATGATGTTGTCCTGTTTGCTTCATCAGGCCGTGATCTTCAGCTCTCTCTGGATCGGTTCGCAGCTGAGTGTGAAGCGGCTGGGATGAGAATCAGCACCTCCAAATCCGAAAGCATGGTCCTCAGCCAGAAAAGGGTGGAGTGCCCTCTCAGGGTTGGGGGAGAGATCCTGCCCCAAGTGGAGGAGTTCAAGTATCTCGGGGTCTTGTTCACGAGTGAGGGAAGAATGGGCGTGAGATCGACAGGCGGATCGGTGCGGCATCCGCAGTGATGCGGCTCTGCATCGGTCTGTCGTGGTGAAAAAGGAGCTGAGCCGTAAGGCAAAGCTCTCAATTTACCAGTCGATCTACGCTCCTACCCTCACCTATGGTCATGAGCTATGGGTAGTGACCGAAAGAACGAGATCGCGAATACAAGCGGCTGAAATGAGTTTCCTCCGCAGGGTGTCTGGGCTTTCCCTTAAAGATAGGGTGAGAAGCTCAGTCATCCGGGAGGGGCTCAGAGTAGAGCCACTGCTCCTCCGCATCGAGAGGAGTCAGATGAGGTGGCTCGGGCATCTGATCAGGATGCCTCCTGGACGCCTCCCTGGTGAGGTGTTCCGGGCACGTCCAACCGGGAGGAGGCCCTGGGGAAGACCCAGGACACGCTGGAGGGACTATGTCTCCGGCTGGCCTGGGAACGCCTTTGGGATTCTCCCGAAGAGCTGGAAGAAGTGGCGGGGAGAGGGAAGTCTGGGCCTCTCTGCTTAAGCTGCTGCCCCCGCGACCCGACCTCGGATAAGCGGAAGAGGATGGATGGATGGATGGATATAACCAAGACATTACTAGTATTTTTAATGGATATTATTGCTTGAAATGTCTGCCTTTTAATTTATTCATCATATGACAACAAAAGCCCATTTTAATCAGCCGTTCCTTAAGAGATTAGTTGGATTGAAAATCATTTGTCACGGGGTGAATGTTGCTGCAAACTTCTGTTAAAGAAAAAAGTTAGATGAAGGGAAGTGCAGTGAAGCACAAGATTTCACAGCCATGGGTAACAGTAAGCAGTTGTATTAGCTGTGTAGGAAAGCATCCCAAACAGTTTTATGTTAAGAATGCAGTATAAATATAAGATATAGACAAGTGTAGCAACTATTTATTTACTATTCAAAAGATTAAATAGTGCAGATTTACCCTAGACAAATATTACCATTGTGTGTCTTAAACAAATTTGCTCACTCTACTTACTTGGATACTAGGGTTTAAATGTTTTGATAAAATAAAAGTAACATTTATTTTATGGTCTTCTGGTATGTGATATAGCAGACCTATACCTCATAGAATGTGCTCTTTTTACAGTCAGTTAGATGTTAATACAATTGTACTCTCTGTTTATATTGTAATGTGTGAAAATGCTAGAACAAGAGTTTCCGAAGCATGTATTAGGCTTAGTGACTTATGATTAACAAATTCTAATATTAAATGAATACAAGCTGTACGAATCTTCTCTCAATGTGGGAAAACCTTATGTGAGTACACTACCAGGTGATCACATGTGGCACCACTGTTGCCTTAAATGCTAAATTAAAAAAAAAGTTAGATTTTCAGACTGCAGATTTGTAAAGACTACCCATCTTTTGCCTTTTTTCTACATTATCTAGAGTTGTTCAGACTTAAAACATCTCTGGTGATGGTGAGTATAAATCAGGAATGCATAAAGAACAGGATGTGCTGTCACAGGGCCCAAATCAATGCATGAAAACTGAAGCAATTTAAAATACTCAAAAACAACATGATAGATAGCCTTTTTGGAGAGGGAGGAAATTATGCAAACACAAGGAGGGTGTAAAAGTTCGACAAGGAAATCATTCCAGCCAAGACTAAAACATGGGACCAAAGGTTTGCTAGACAGTGAAATTAATTGCAGCACAGTTTCTAGATAACACTTACTGTTTTCTCACAGTCATTTAATCTCATATGTCCTTTATTTTTAGCTATACATTAGAAAATGACCTCCTTACTCTTGAGCAGAGACACTTCTATGAAAAGAATGGATTCATCGTCATTAAAAATCTGGTTTCCCATGAAGATCTTGATACATTCAGGTAAAATGCTTTAGAAGTGTCAGTTTTTAAATTGTTTTATTTACAGGGTTTCATTAACTGATAACATTTTTATGCACATAGATAACAGCTGTTTATTTCACACTGTAATGCAACCTTATCAGTGCTGAGTCAGGCTCTCAAATGTAAGTTGTGTTTGAGTTGCTGGAGATCCTTTCTTCCAGGTCAGTAACACTGAACTAGCATCCTAGTGCACATTGTGCAAGTCCATAGGAAACTTTACCTTTTTTTAACCCACTTGACTTTCTTGATTCTTTTTAATGTGTAAGCCACAACTATCAAGGGACATTCCCTGTAGTACAAATGGAATTAAAAACTGAACAATTGAAAAAAAAATAATTACATTACTGATGCTCTGTTGATACTAGTCCTCTGCAAGTATTAAAAGCGTTGAATGATGTAGTCATGGAATATTTATTAAAAATATTTGCATACTTCTAGGTGTTGTAGTGGGCTTCACCCAGATATACTGCTGTCGAGAAAAAAACAGGAGGCTGTATTGTCTTTTGTAGTGTATGTCTTTACTTTAAACAAATACATTAAATTTTCTCAAAGGCTGTGCTTATACTACTTGTCTAGGTAAAAAAATAATCTGATGTATGGCATTTATATTACATGGTCTTGATGTGGCCTGAATGTTTAAATATACATTTAGCTTATGCTGAATATACAGTATGCGTTACACATCTGTTGTGACAGTGATGCAGGTAAAACAAAGCATTGATCTCCACATTTTTTTTCTGTTGTTGCTCTTCAAATTTCTACGTTTCGTAAACTGAGGTAATTTTCTTATATGGTGAGAGTGCACAGAAGAGGAACAGGATTATATGCTTTAGCATTTTCTACCTTGATTTCCTCCACCTTAATACAGGGAAGATTTGTTCTAAGGTGTCACATGATGGTCAAAAATGACGGAATCAAGGCATATCCGGTTGGACTATTTAAAATCAAATTGGATATGGGTGGTTAGATTTAACTTGAAACTCAGTAACTCTTGCAAAAGTGGACTGTTATCTGAGACTATGTGGGTATATACAGCAAAATCTGAATGTTTCAGATTAAAGGGAAAATCACAATTGGGTCACTTCAAATTAGTAGTATAAATGTCCGAAAATGTATCTAAAGAAGGAATAACGCCAAATATTTAAACACATGATTTATTTTTTCTAATAAAAGTTATTTACTACCCATTTGGACTCAAATTGCTTACACCACCTTCAAAAGCAATAATTGCCGTCACATGTTTCCTTTAGACTGTCATGGTGCTTTGGAGGAATTATGGATCAGTGATTAATTGGGTCCTGTCATAACACCTCAGTGGGCTTAGGCTATTCAGATGTACACTTACTTGTGAATTTTGGATTTCCATGTTCCTGCACGACTTGGCTGCCCTTTAACTTTACTTCATGGATGACTTGCCAGATATTCTCATGGATGATACAGAAGCTTATTCCCGCCATTCAAAAATATAATCAAGAATTATATTTAGCATAAGTATTGTAAAGAATTGCATTATTTCATAAAAGCAGTACATTATTTACCAATAATGATTGCTTTACTTTGCATAAGTGTGACGTTGCAATAATGATTGTGTTATTCTGTGAATGTATTGCGTGAGCTTACACAAAAATCAAAAAAAGAAATCACTTGCCTGCAATTGGTATATGATGCATGTTTGTGCTTGACTTGTCAATTCACAGCCAGTGAGATATATTAAGACTTTTAAATGTCATTTTATCTTAAAGATTTTGATTTATAGTTTCATATCTTATAATAATTATTACATAATTTACATGTGTTTTAACAAATGATATCCACCAATTTTAAGTGTATTATTGCTAGTTTTCTTCTGCAGAAGTTAAAATGCAAATTCACTTACCTTGCCAGGTTTGTGAGGGAAGTGCCTCTTCTACAAGTTTCATGTGGAAGGCATGAAGGAGGGCACACACTCACACCCATATTAACTAACTTGGACTCAACAATAAGCTCCATGTCTCTGATATGTATGGTGCAGGGGAGTAACCTGTTGAAATCCATATAAACAAGAGGGGCACATGTGCATGAACAGCTCTAACCACTACACCAGTTGCATTGTAACTATCAATCAGTTTGCACATTCAGACTTTGACAATAAATCTGAACTTCAACACTGACATTGTTCTTAATGTGTATTTAATTCCCATAAAACATATAATCTTATGTATTCCATTTATACTTGTTATATACTGATGCTGACAATCTCACCTATTCATCAATTTTCCAAACCTTGAAAGTGCATTTTTTTTTGAAAATTCTTATTTTGATTATTGCTTTCAAGTACTGCAGAAATCACGGCTTAGAACATGTTAACAGAAATGCACAAAATATTTTTGCCAATTATATATACTGTACATAGTACATATGTGTGTGTGTAGTGCATTAGTAAATGCACATTTGCTTTAAGAAAACAGACATTTCAAGGTATGATAGTTAATTAAGATAAAAAAGACATAAGTTTCAAGTAAGTGTGGTATAGTGGTTAAGGCTTTGGAGTTCAAACCCTGAGGTTGTGGGATCAAATCCCAATACTGACACTGTGTGACCATGAGCATGTCACTTGACCTGCCTGTGCTCCAAATGGAAAACTAAAAGAAATTTAACCAAGTGTATCATAATTGTTGTAAGTCACCTTGGATAAAGGTATCAGCCAAATAATTAAATGTAAGGTTATTATACTCACGAATCATGGCCCCGGAGAGTGTTGATGTGTTGCATGTTAATTAGCACAAACAAGTAAGAATTTCACAGTACTCTGTATATGTGAAAATAGCAGCCCTATAAAACTACAATTAAAATAAATATCCCAGTATTTTGCAGCCATAATTACAGGCTCTTATTTTACTAAAAGTCCAGTGGTTTGTTTGTGCCAACCGGCATTTTTGCCTATGAAACCGTACAACTATCATGATGTATCTTTAGGCTGTACCTATTGTCTTGCAAAGACAAAGTTAGTACATGAATAAAATAGTTTCAAAGTAAACTAGACATTTTGCCCTGACTTCTTTCAAATGGTAACCAGTTGCTTTTCCTGTTTACCGGCCCCTGGACAATAGAATTTTCTCTTTACCAGCCTAAAGTAGCACTGAGTCACAGATACACTGGCCTATAAAGTGTGACTGTTGCAGTCTTCCAAGAAACTGGAGTATTTATATTCTTGTTATATCAAAGTGGATTTCATCACCAATCCCCAACACATTAACACGGTTCAGCCACAACATCAAACCACCAGCTTAATATTGTGTGGGTCCCCCTCATGCCACCAAAACAGCTCTGTCCCATTGAGGCATGGGCTCCACAAGACCACTGAAGGCATCCTGTGGTAGCTGGCACCAAAACGTTAGCAGCAGATCCGTTAAGTCCTGTAAGTTGTGAGGTGTGGCCTCCATGAATTGAACTTGTTCTTTAAGCACATCCCACAAATGTTGATCATATCAAGATCTGGGGAATTTTGAGGCCAAGTCAACACCTTGAACTCTTTGTCATTTACCTCAAACCATTTAATTTTTGCATTGTGGCAGTGTACATTATCCTGCTGAAAGGAATACCATTGCCATTAAGAGGTGTATGTGGTTTGCAGCAATCTTTAGGTAGGTGGTACAAGTCAAAGTAACATCCACATGAATGCCAGGACCAAAGGTTTCCCATCAGAACATTGCCCAGAGCACTAAACCGCTTCCCATAGCTTGCCATCTTCCCATAGCGCATCCTTCTGCCATCTCTTCCCCAGGTAAACGATGCACACTCACCAGTCTGTCCACATTATCAGATATGGGCACCTTATTCCATTTCTCCATGTTTCAGTTCTGACGCTCACATGCTCATAGAAGGTGCTTTTGGTGGATTCTGTAGCTGTGCAGCAAGCTGTGATGTATTATGTGTTATGACACCTTTCTCTCATAGCCAGCCTTAAGTTTTTCAACAGTTTGTGCTATTGTAGCTCTTCTACAGGATCAGGCTTGACAGGCTAGCCTTCACAATGCACACATCAGTGAGCTTTGGGCGCCCATGACTGTGTCACTGGTTTACTGGATGTCCTTCTTTGGACTACTTTTGGTAGGTATTTACCACTACATACTGGAAATACCCTCTTTGACCTGCTGTTTTGTTAAAGTCCCTCAGATTCTTATGCTTGCTCATTTTTCCTGCTTCCAACACATCACCTTCTAGAACTGACTGTTCACTTGCTGCCTAATATATGATATATATCCCACCACTTGACAGATGTCATTGTAACGAGATAATCGACATTATTCACTTCGCCTGTCCGTGGTTTTATTGTTGTGGCTGACCGATGTATGTTAATTTATTTGGCAGTCATTTATACATGAGGGTACTCTTAGATGAACATGCACACCTTCCAGGGTAGGTTTGTTCCTTGCACTTAGTGCTGCTAGAATCTGTAAGCTGATGGTGTCTCTCCGGTAGTAAAAACTAATTTGTTTTGTACTCTTGTTAACCAGGGCAGACGTTAATTAATTTCAGTATTTGCTTCTAATTATATTGTTAAGTTGATTAGATTAACTGGGAGTGGGTGCGCTCCTCAGGCAGCATCCTCTTTTTGAATTCCCGCTCAGTCTATGCTTTGCAAATTAACAGTAAAAAATTTTAAATAATGTTGATAATCCAACATGAGGTACATTCTTTATCATGCACTTTATGTATTCTGGTCATATTTTGACATGGTGTTATCACTTCATATTCTTAATTTATCTTAATGAATCTAAAAATCAGTATTTAATATTGATAAGCATGCTAAATTTTACTTCAGACTTGTAATAGATTAATTACAACTAGCCGACGCCCGCCATAGCATACAGCGGTGTAAGAATAGTAACGTAAAACGGTGAGAAAGGAATTCAGAAATCAAGAAGAAATAAATACTTCTTGAAAGACACAGTTGTGAATAGGTGTTTTGGTGGAGCCGACAGATAATGAGTTGAAAGATCTAACCCTAGAAAAAGCCACGTACAACTGACCGTGGCTGAAGACTGGCTGTTAGAATTATTGTGAAGAGTAAACAGCATGTGGGTATGAGGAAGGCAGTGCTTCTGAAATTCGAAAAGATGTTGTTGTAGAATGTCTCTAAGTAATTCCTGCAGCTTAATCCAAGAGACTCGTACTATAATATCAGGTCTGTGCTCCGGTCTTTGGGTATCCGACAGTGCATGTAGAATTTCCGGCCAAGCAGGGTTACATGTGAAAGTGATAAATAAATGAGGCTGTCCGAATTTACGTACTATGGCCATGGCATCCTGCTAGTTTTGTTGCATGTATCTTGGACTTCCTGGAAATGTGGACGGTAATTTGATCATTTTGCCTACATGTACGTTGTTATTTTCAGCGTTTGCTTGCAGTGCGTCTGACAGTCCTTTGTATTGTTCCACGCGCAGATCTTGTTGATCTAATCTGAGATAGTTGAGACTTGCGCCCTCTGTTTTAACATATGCATCTATGACGTACTGTTGGAATAGTTCGTCGCTGGAGTGCACAATACTAAATGTATTCCTCATTGCTAATCTGTATGCAGGAAATTGGCATTGAGTAAGCCTTATTTGCTTGACGGTTCTTTTATCGGGAACATGTTGTAAATCTTTGTGTCAGCCAATGTCTCGGTAAACCATAGGATCGCAATTCATATTGAGCGTGGAAATCTGTTTACAGGAGTTGTCTATAGGATAGATGCAAATGTACCTTTTGGCAGGCATTTCGCCATCTTTCTCCAATGAAAATCGCTGCAACATTGGTATGACATGTTGGGGCATTGTATCGTCGTAAATCCTGCCTAGGGTTTTTCTCGAAAAGCATTTGTACAGATGCTGTTGGATTGGATTGAGCGATTTCATGCATGTGTTTGTATGATTTAGCGAAGGGTTTAATGGTTCTGAGCGTGGAATCTAGCTGGAGAAGTAAATTTTCACTGAATGCAGAGTTTGCTTTATTTTGTAAGCATACTTCAGAAGCTTAGTGAGAAATGCCATGTCGGCTGCGTGTGGGCGGCACCGGTTTTGAAGAAGAACCGCTGGCAGCATGAGGAAGGGTTTGGAAGAGGACGAATAGGAATCAAGGCTGCGTGTGGGAGGGACCGGTTTTGAGGTGGAAGCAGGACAAACCAGAAAAGAAATATATATAAGAGATTCTATAATTTCTATATATGACCATCTTATATCCTTTGTGATAAACTTCCATTTACTATACAGTATATTATTAAAGTACATCAGAATTAATGTCTTGACAGAGATGAATTTGAAAAGATTTGCCGAAAGGAAGTGAATGTCCCTGGAATGTTGATAATGAAGGATATTACTGTTGCCAACTCTGAATTGGTACCAGATCAGAAAGTAATCACCAAACTGCAACAGTTTGAAGAAGATCCAGTTCTGTTCAGATATTGCTGCCTTCAACAGGTAAAGTAATGTATATAGAGTATATAGTTTTTTTAAAAGTGGGGGTCTTAGCTTGATGTTTAAAGTATCCTGTGTTAACAAAAGTTTACTTAACTCCTAATGCAAGTTCCTTAACCAACACTCCTCTCTCTTTTTCATTTTATTAAAAATTGTTGTTTCACTGGTCTTCATCATAAAACATGGGGCCACTGCGTAAACAATAATGGTTGATGTTATGTTACATAATAATATATATGGTTGAATTAACAATTTATTATTTCCATCACCAGATTTTAAAGTATGTGGAGTGCATTATTGGACCCAACATCATGGCAATGCATACAATGTTAATTAACAAGCCAATCGACACAGGTAACATATTTGAATATACTGCTTATACTTCCAACCAAAAAAATAAAACAGCGCAAACATTTTAACATAAGTTGAAGTACTATGGTGGGTCTGCAGAGATTGAGAGAAAGGTTGGGAGCATGCGCTATTACAATGTGTTGCTACACCGACCATGCAGCAAACCACCCAGACTGAGATCCGAATGCAGCCGTGCAACGGGTGACACCTCAGCACCACATTGAGAGTTTTTTTTAACGATGGCTGGAGTGCCAATCCTGCCACCAACCTCCAAGTTTTCCCTGAAAGTTGGAGGACCTGCTTGCAGAGCTGGATACAGTGCAGTGAAAAAGTATTTGCCCTTCCTTGATTCCCTGTATTTTTGCATTTTATCAGAAACATTTAAGTGAAAATAATAGCAATTTAAAAAAAGTATGTGCCGTAGAAACTCCATAAAAAACAGCACCAAGTCGCCCCAGCCCATTGTCAAAGAGAGCCATACTGTTACAGAGGCCCATCAAAAATTAGTATTCACTTACAATACAAGCAAAACTAAGATAAAAAGGTTCTGTACAGGCATGATATATTTACTTTAGAATTACAAAGATGAGATCTTGCCAAGTTTAGAAAACAGATCCTTGTGGAGGGAATTAGATTTTTTTTTCACCAATTTGAGAAATTAAAGAGCATTACTTTTCCACTAAGTTAACAGATGCTTCGTCTTCTGTGATTGTTTCAGTTATGCAAAATAAGCCTTTGTGCAATTAGTGGGGTTATAGGATATTACAAAATATTTTTCATTGCACACATGTATACCATATGGCATTACTTCAGTGTTGCCGTTAAGGAATTAGGAGTTATTTTGACTAAAAGAATATTCAAGATGTATACAGATTTTTTCCCAAATGGTTTAAGTGTAGGATATTCCCAGAGCATATGAGATAGTGATGCAGGCACTTGATGACATCACTCACAGGTTAGATCTTGCCCTGTGTATATTTTAGATAATTTTAGACTAGATATATATGTGAACAACAAACAATTTTTATTTGAATTATGGCATGCTTGATGCATACTAAACTAGAGTGCATTCAATTCCATTCCTTTTCTGAAACTGTAATTAGGGGATCACTTTCCCATTGTTCCTCATTTCATACAGTATTCTAATTGTCATGTCATTTTCTAAATTGCTCAGTCCAGATCAGGGTTGCGTGAAATCTATCTTAAATAGCATAGGCTGCAAGGTAGAAACAGACTCTGGACAGGGAACCAGTCCATTGCAGGGCAAACACACTCGAGGGCCAATTTAGAGTCACCAAATTCCCGTGACCTGCATGTCTTTGGACAGTTGGAGAACACTGGAATACCCGCAGCTACCACTGTGCCACTATGCCAGCCCCTATTGTAATTCTACTATTACAAATTTTTCTTCAACCAATCTTTATATATAATACACTACCATGGCTGTTCATTTGTCTGTCCAGGATTTTAAATCACCTGTAGCTCGCAAACCGTTTGAACTATTGACCTGAAATTTAGTACACATATACTACATGACGTCTACTATCCGCTTTCAGGGTGATGATTGACTTCCAAGGTTATGCTTCTTTTTATTTTTATTTTATTTTATTGTAGAATCAGCTCTCGGAAGCGGCCAGCAGTTCTCATCCCTACCACCTTTGCCGTCATTTCCCCTACCTCTTCATATCTTAAATCATTCTTGAGGCAAATTGAACACTTAAGTGCCAGCTTAAGTGAAAAATTAAAGAAAACATACTAAGTAATTGCAACACAAACACTGACTAAATCAGTTTTAATGCGAAAAGATGCAGACAAAAGAAGAGAAGAAGCAGGCCGCTAGGGTGGAGAAAAGAAGAGCTGCTCGGGAAGCAGCAGGCACATCAACCTCTGATCAAACAAATGCTAAACGTACAGAGAAAGAGGATGAAAATGGTCAAGTCAAGTGTAACGTGCAGTGTGCTTGTATCTAATATTAGCTTAAGAGCACCTCAGTGAACAAAAACTAGTTACAGTATATACAAAATAAATATCATTTATTGAATTAACAAATTATTATGTTTCCAGCTGAACCAAAAATTACCCATTTTTGATACTTTTTACTGCACTGTATTAATGCCATTCTGCACTTACTTAAAAATGCAAACTTATAAATGCATCACTTTGTACGTAATACTGAAAATGCTACTGTTTATCTTTCTTTAGGGAAGAAAACATCTCGTCATCCCTTGCACCAAGATCTACACTACTTTCCTTTTAGACCTGCAGATCGCATTGTGTGTGCCTGGACTGCCATGGAGAAAATAGATCGTAGTAATGGATGCCTAGTGGTGTTGCCGGGGTCCCACAAAGAAATCCTAAAACCGCATGATTACCCTGAATGGGAGGTAGGCTAATCATTGAAGCTAATGATTGATCGACTAGTAAAGAGAATGTCCATTTTCGAAGTAAACATAAAACATCTTATATTAGATTTATTTATGTCTTGCTAATCTGAGTATTACATTACTCAGATTAGCAAGGCCATAATGTTACTAATATTACGTATTAATTGTGGGGCTGAACAAGCATCTGAAGTTGTTTTCCTTTAAACTTGTATATCTCAAATATCTTGAAATTTAACTTTTGTGATTTGCAAAATCTGACTACACCCAATGGAGACACGGTACAGCATCCAAAATCTCAATTTTTTCTTGTTTCTGTGCCATGAACAAAAGATACAAGTAAAAGATATGCTGCTAATAGAGGTTATGACATATATACTGCTATATATAATGACACATACAGAAATGAGAACAAAATTATTAATGCGCTTAAGTATTTAGTGTTCGGCTAAATTCTATTTGGGTTAGGATGGATCAGCTGTGAGTTTTCCAGCAAACTGTGGTGTTGTTTCATATACAGTAGGTCCCCTGATGCCTGGCATGCTGCAGTCAATGACATTTTCTGCAAGCTACAAGTGCACTGCAGGTTGCTACTGGCCTGAACAGCTGCAGCACCCAGAAACATGATTATGGTGGTGGCAGAATAGACTTGATATTAGAGGTGTAATGATTTCATCTCTGTTCAGGCTTTCAGATGGAATATTGTCTAAAAACTAAAATGGCTCAAGTCGTGTATTACCAGGAGGCATGGAGACGGGTGAATTTTTTGGGAGATTCCAGTTTCTGACTTTGAATAAATTTGCAAACCCTTCTGAAATATGTGTTTGCACTTTGTCATTTTGGGTTACTATGTGTAGATTGATGTGCAAAAATGGCAAATTTATAGATTTAAAAATTAAATCTACAACACAATTTAAGTGTGTAGAAAGTTAATGGTTCTGAATACTTTGTGAGCTCATTATAATTGCCCCTTGTTAAAAAATAACCTAACTGTGGTGTATCACACCTGAGTTCAAGAGCCACCCCAGACCTGATTACTGCCACACCTGTTTCAATCAAGAAATCACTTAAATAGGAGCTGCCTGACACAGAGAAGTAGACCAAAAGTATCAAAAGCTAGACAGCATGCAAATCCAAAGCAGGAACAAATGAGAACAGAAGTAATTGAGATCTATCAGTCTGGTAGACCAAAGCTTTGGGACTCCAACGTGAGACCATTATCTGGCAAAACATGGAACAGTGGTGAACCTTCCAGTGGCCGGCCGACCAAAATTTAAGAGCGCAGAACGACTGTCACAAAGACCCCAGGACAACGTGAACTGCAGGCCTCACTTGCCTCAATTAAGGTCAGTGTTCACGGAAAGAGACTTCTGCTCCAGGCTGTTAAGGAAAAGAACATTAGGGCCAAGAAACATCTCAATGATTGCCAAGACTTTTGGGAAAATACCTTGTGAACTGATGAGACAAAAGTTGAACTTTTTGGAAGTTACGCCCATTACATCAGGCGTAAAAGGAACACAGCATTTCAGAAAAAGAACATCATACCAACAGTAAAATATGGTGGTGGTAGTGTGATGGTCTGGGGTTATTTTGCTGCTTCAGGACCTGGAAGGCTTGCTGTGATAGATGGAACCATGAATTCAACTGTCTACCAAAAAATCCTGAAGGAGAATGTCCGGCCATCTGTTCGTCAACTCAAGCTGAAGCGGTCTTGGGTGCTGCAACAGGACAATGACCCAAAACACACCAGCAAATCCACATCTGAATGGCTGAAGAAAAACTAAATTGAGTGGCCTAGTCAAAGTCCTGACCTGAATCCAATTGAAATGCTATGGCATGACCTTAAAAAGGTGGTTCGTGCTAAAAAACCCTCAAATAAAGCTGAATTACAACAATTCTGCAAAGATGAGTGGGCCAAAATTCCTCCAGAGCGCTGTAAAAGACTCATTGCAAGTTATCGTTGCAGTTATTGCTGCTAAGGGTGGCCCAACCATTATTAGGCTCAGGGGCAATTACTTTTTCACACAGGACCATGTAAGTTTGGATTTTTTTTCTCCCTAAATAATAAAAACCATCATTTAAAAACTGCATTTTGTGTTTACTTGTGTTATATTTGACTAATGGTTAAATGTGTTTGATGATCAGAAACATTTTGTGTGACAAACATGCAAAAGAATAAGAAATTAGGAAGGGGGCAAATAGTTTTTCACACCACTGTATATGGTACATGAAAGAATAATATTTCATAGATGGGTTATGTATATGAGTGCAAAGCCAACTGAATACATAGACCACAGTGAGACATGTGTGGGTTCTGCTCCAGCCTCCCGTCTCCATTTTGGGAGCTCTTGAATCCGACACCATCGGAGCTGGACAATGAAGAAACAACAAAGCAAGGGGATGGTGCAAAAATGATTTTATTAAAAACAAAACCAAAAACAAACTGTGTCCAAATAATTAGTGCAGTGAAGTCATATGCTCATTAAATATATAATCCAATAAAAAGATGAAAATCCCAACAGGTTAACAGAAAGACTAAAACAAAATTAAAACCTGCAGCAATCATTGAGGCTACATCAACAAGACACAGCTCCTTACCAGCCTCTTCAGCTCACTCAATGTTTCCTCAGCCAATGAGACTTCAGCCGCCACAATCCTCTCTTTACCGACCCCCATCTTAGCTGCCTCCGACAGTGTCTGCTAGATATCTCAGGGTCCGTTGTCCTCTTGTCTTTCTTCTCGCAAACATGGTTGTCCTTCAGATTTCTAGGTCGGACTCCTCCTCTCACTCTCCCATTCAGTGGGCACAACCCGTCCCTTGAGGCGCCGATCACTCGCTCTATCCAGGACCACCGACCGCAGTGACCTTCCTTTTCCTCAGCTGGCTGGCTGGCTCATCCACTCTCTTGCACTTTCTCCAATGCTACTCTCTCTCGCACGTTCTCCAAGCCTTTAGTTCTTCCATCTTTTTCCATTCTCTCCTTTCCGCCTTGCGTTTCTCCTATTTATTACGGGAATGTGGCTCAGGTGTGCCATTTAGCAGCTCCCAGCATCAATTACGGATGCGGACGACTCCTCACCTGTGCACTTAAGCGAGGACCATCCGCATCACAAAGCACCCCGGAACCGGCCACACTACCGCGCCCCCTCTTTAATCCGTGAATGCAGCAATTATCTATGTAAAAAAACTGGCCTTTTCAATCTGAGCTGTGGACCCGCTACACGACAATGTCTACCTACGTTGGACCAGTTTCGAGTTCCTGCTTAAACTGATTTTTATATATTGTGGGGTGGAAGGAAAATGGAATACCTGGAGAAAACTCACATGGAATTGCAGAGAATATAATGGGAAATGTGTATCTACACTGGACAGATAGAGGTTAGGGAGCATACATTGATTACAGCATGTTGCCGCACCCACTATACGACAAACCACCTTGATTGGGACCCTAGTGCAGCCGAGCAATGGGTTTTTTTTTTTACACTGGCTGGAGTGCCAGTCCTGCCACCAACCCCCAAATTTCCCCATGCAAGTTGGAGGACTTGCTGGATACAGGTTAATGTCATTCGCAGGATAAAGCAATTGCAGGTTAAGGGGTTCGCTCAAGGGCCCAACATAGTATAATCACTTCTGGCATTTACAAGATTTGAACTGGCAACGCAGATCCCTAGCCTTACAGCCACCACTGGACAAATAGCTGAACCCAAATTTCATGGAGTACTAAAAAAACATTAACCACTGCACTACAGTGCTGCCATTGAAACCAAATAATTAATTAATTTAATAGGGAGTTATTAATATTTTTCTAATTTTGTTGGAACTGAAATCCCTTGAATGCATTTTTAAATCAAAGATACATATTATATTTAAGAAAATGTTCTACATGGCTAAAAGAAAGTTCTGTCTACCATATACCAAACGTTATCCTTTAAATGTTTAACAAAAATAATTAACTTTGTACTGTTATATTTCCAGGGAGGTGTAAATATATTGTATCATGGAATTCGTGATTTTGATCCTAACCTTCCATATGTTCATCTTGTTATGGAAAAAGGAGACACTGTATTTTTCCACCCACTGCTAATCCATGGATCAGGAAGGAATCGTACACAAGGGTTCAGAAAGGTAATTTACAACTAGGTTCTACCAGCAATTGAGAAAGATTCCTTTAAAAGACAAACGTGAGCTTGTAATGATGAAAATTTTGTTCTTTAAATTATTGAGCTCACTGTTTAAATATGGGCATATTATGGAACTACCCTTAATCAAAATTAACATAGTATACTAAAATTTGTGTTGGTCTATTGAAGGTTTTTTTCATTCAGTACTTGAGTATAAAGCACAGTATTTCATGTCATGAGACTAGAGTGCCTGTTTCTTAATAATATCTAAAGTGTTTAGTAATAGAAGCAGTGAGATTTTTGCATTAGACTGTTTTATGGTAAATATTTTTATTTTGTTACATAATTTGAGTGGTATTTGTATACATATTCCATAACGAATATAGTGTAATGTGTCTCTGTGCTTGATATCACTAAAATTTGAGTGCATATTAAAATTGTTGAAATCCAATTTTTTAGCTCAAGATTCTCCTTGGAACAAAATAAACAATAATAAACACAGCAGAACTCTCTAACAAAAAGCCACAAATCTATCAAATATTCATAAGATGTTTATCAAGAAGACACAATGCCAATATGCTTAACAAGTACAATAGTCAAATATTGCTGTTATGCTAAAAAGCATATTGTATACCAAGCAGCATTTTTAACTGAAAATGTGAGCTGCTGTACTTAACACAAGCTCACTCACCATACAAACTCAGACAAGCAGTGTTTGTTTTATCTAAAAGGACAACATTAAAAGATCTCCATTCATTAATGTGGCTTTTCCTGCCGTTTGTCTAATTGGACGACTCTTCCAATTCCTTTTCTTGAAGTTTTATACCTCCACTTATTTTAATGTAAAGGCTGATATTCCGGTCTACTCCATCTCTCTGTTTACAGGAAATTCACAGTAAAAAAAAACCTTCCCTAGCTCAACTAGTATAATACCTCATGTAAAGGAGCACTACAACTAAATTACTTTAAAGTTTTGAAAGGCACATGCTGAAAATATCTGCTTTTTTGTTGATTGGCTAATTTCCAATCACCAATCAAGTCTTGTATTGAAAATTGTCCGATTTAGTTTGGCGACCAATTGATTGGAGCATCAGCATGTTTTACTGTATGTCATCAATGTGTACAACAAGGGCTGACTGGATTTTGCATCTTCTGTGTCAGACATTCTTCTACGATGGAATTGAACAGCCCATCTCTCAACTGCAGCACATGAAGGGAACTGGTCCTAGTGCACATTCACTACACGAGACTAAATCTCTGAAGGCACTTTGTTCTATTATTCAATCACAGAACAATTTTTGGCATCACTGGTGATTTGACACTATAAACCACAAATGGTATAATGCCAGATTTCAGTTCACAGAATTTAATTACAAAAACAGCACCATATAATGTAATATCCTTTTTTGATTCAGGCTCAAAACTTTTCCGTCACCTGTATGTGATTATAAAGTTTCAGTACAAGCAACATCATTCTCAACAATGTTAATCATCTAAAAAAAAAGATAACAGAAAAGTGAGTTGGGTGATGTGTAATAATAGTGCAGTACTTTGATTTTAATTTGTGCAGTAGCTTGATTTTACTTTGAACAGGAAAACAAGATCTACTGCTGTTAGGAGGTAGTAGAATAGCTTATTCTTTACTATTTTATTACGTTCATCATCAGTAACATCTCCTGGTTTTATGTATTAACTAGCAAAATACCCACGCTTTGCAGCGGAGAAGTAGTGTGTTAAAGAAGTTATGAAAAAAGAAGGAAACATTTTAAAAATAAAGATTGTCAATGTAATTGTTTTGTCACTGTTATGAGTGTTGCTGTCATATATATATATATATATCTATACTAATAAAAGGCAAAGCCCTCACTCACTCACTCACTCACTCACTCACTCACTCACTCACTCATCACTAATTCTCCAACTTCCCGTGTAGGTAGAAGGCTGAAATTTGGCAGGCTCATTCCTTACAGCTTACTTACAAAAGTTGGGCAGGTTTCATTTCGAAATTCTACGCCTAATGGTCATAACTGGAAGGTATTTTTCTCCATTAACTGTAATGGAGTTGAGCTGGAAGGGCGGAGTTTCGTGTGACATCATCACGCCTCCCACGTAATCACGTGAACTGATTGTCAACGCAGTGCGTAGAAAACCAGGAAGACCTGCAAAAGCGCTTAAGAAAACATGCATTATATAATTGAGAGCGCGAAAAACAATAAGAAGCGAGCGAGTGACATATACTACCATATTCATGAGTGTTGCTGCCTCGGAAAGAAAGCAAGGTGTAAACCTAAACTTTAAACTAAGTTCATAGACAGGCTACCGCTGGCGTTTCACATGCCCACAGGTAATGCGGGATACAAGTTTAATGAGAGGGCGCGGATATAAGCGAGTTTTGATCACTTTATAACTAAGTTAAAATTGTAGGTGAAGGGGTGTGCTTATGCAAATTCCGAGACTGTGTTTGTGGGGATTGACAGTTAAAGGCGGGTGGGGAGTCACGTCATCATCTCCCTCCCATTCATCTAATTTCGGTCTGAGCTGAGCTCCGCGCTAATGCCGTCTTCCGAAGCAACTTTGTCAGACTGCCACCAAATACTCACAGAAAAATCCACAAGTTAATACACACGCTGTCTCTATAGAGTTTCTCCACACTGAATCCTCCAGACACTACTTACAAAAGGTCACATTGACAATCGTGTTACGTTATTTTTAAAATCTGTCCTTTTCTTAGCACAAGCACAGCTGAGAAGCTTCGATGCATGTGCTCCATAACGCGTTAAAAATAATGCATTTAATCACACTTTGCATTACAAGCAAAGGGAGCTTTTGTCAATGCATGATTTCCTGGTACTGTACACCGATTACATTGATCAGCGCATCCCGATTCATTTTATCCTCGCACCACCTTAGTTTGAGAAGAAGTCTGAAAAAATATGAGGTTAACACAGAAAAACATCACCAATTCAAGCTTTATGAATAATCGATTCGCCATCAATAATTGTTTTGGTAAAGCCATCCTCCTTCCATTTTATAATTTTTCCGCCAATAGCCATGATTAAATGAGCGGTAAATAAAGTAAGAGCAAAGCGAGGGTGACTTATTTAGGCAGGCATATATATGACAGCAACACTCATGACAATGTCAATCATGTTACGTTATTATTAAAATGTTTCCTTTTCTTTTTCATTACTTCTTTAACACACTACTTCTCCGCTGCGAGACGCGGGATTTTGCTATATATATAATATATGAATGACCTCCAAAGAGGCTGAGACTTTTGATATCATGAACGTGTCTGCAAAACTGTGGTCTCCTGCCCAGCAAAGTCGAGCAGCCAGCGCGCATAGCTGTGCCGGCCTTTGAGACGCTGACTGCGCTTCTGCCTTAAGTCAAAGTGAGCACTTTTAATTTTTTTCATCCTCCCCCTGCGCTATAGCCCAGACAAGTGCAAACACGGGACCCCTTTTCTACACCACGGCAAAATAATATTAAGGCGATTCACACTTTCTTTTGCACGTATACGATTATGAGGTCCTCACCTCGGATTATGAAAACACGCACACGAGTGGAGGACTGACAGTGCCATCACAGCCGATTAATGGCGGGGACGTCTCACCAGTCTACACAAGGCGATCATAACGTCAGCGAACACATCTCTCTATACTATATAAAAGAAAAAGGCAACTTTCCTTTCTTTACACCTTTTTTCCTTTTATCCCAAACCAAAGCCTTTCTCTCTTAACACTGCAGAGGACACAAAACTAATTTTCTTTAAATGCCGGTAAGGCACATTACCACAGGCACAAATTTGAACGTTCACATAGAAAATGTAATTTCTATACCACAGCCGTCGTGTAGCGCCTTTCAAAAGGGATCAACTACCGAGAGATGATCCATATACATTTTAGCTGCTGTTAGTTACTTACCTGTTGTGTTACACAGTCTTTAAAATGTAGTTTACCTGAAACCACTCCAGTAGTGCTCAATGTACCTGTACTTCTTAAAACGTTAATGTTTTACTGTTTAATAACTTATAGACTATATTTTATTATTTTTCCCTTGCACTCAGTGACCAAAGCTATACACCTAGATAGGTATGTATATATATATATATATATATATATATATATATATATATATATATATATATATATATATATATATATATATATATGTGTGTGTATATGTAGATATGTATATAGATATGTAGATATGAAGATATGTATGTGTATATATATGTATGTATGTGTTTGTGTGTGTGTGTGTGTATATATATATGACAGCAGCAATCCAAGCTGTGAGAAAACACTAAAAAGGAGGCATGTCAGATGTTGTGGTACATTTTCTGATGCAGCTAGACGAAAAAAACTTTGTGACGCTGCCGCCAAATACACAAAACAATTACTTTGACAATCATGTTACATTATTTTTAAAATGTTTCCTTTTTTTTTCATAACTTCTTTAACACATGACATCGCTGCGAAGCGCGGGTATTTTGCTATATATATATATATATCACAGCGATACTCATAACAGTGACAAAACAATTACATTGACAATCATGTTACGTTATTTTCAAAATGTTTCCTTTTCTTTCTCTTTCCTTCTTTAACACACTACTTCTCCACTGCCAAGCGCGGGTATATATATATATGTATATATATATATAGAGAGAGATAGATAGATAGATAGAGATATATATATAGATAGATATGAAAACAACATATATATATATAGATATATATATATAGATAGATAGATATGAGAACAACACTCATATCAATGACAAAACAATTAAATTAACAATCAAGTTACGTTGTTTTTCAAATTTTTCCTTTTCTTTTTCGTACCTTCTTTAACACACTACTTCTCCGCGAAGCGCGGGTTTTCTGCTAGTATATATATATATATACTAGTAAAATACCAGCGCATAGAAAGTGTGTTAAAGAAAAAGAAAAGAAAGAAACTGTTGAAAATAAAGTAACATGATTGTCAATGTAATTGTTTTGTCACTGTTATGAGTGTTGCTGTCATATATATATATATATATAGCAAAATACCCGCGCTTTGCAGCGATGTTGTGTGTTAAAGAAGTTATGAAGCTTAAATATAACATAACATGATTGTCAAAGTAATTGTTTTGTGTATTTGGCGTCAGCGTCACGAAGTTGTTTTCGGTAGCTGCATCAGAAAATGTACCACAACGTCTGACACGCCTCCTTTTTAATGTCTTCTCTCACAGCTTGGATTGCTGCTGCCATAATAGGTTTGAGTCTATATATATATATATATATATATATATATATATATATACATATATACACACACATCTATATACATATCTGCATTTACACATATATATATATACAGTGGAGCCTCTAGGTACGAGTTTAATTCGTTCCAGCACTGAGCTTGTATAGCGAATTTCTTGTATCTAGAACAAAACTTCCCCATTGAAAATAATGGAAATCCAGTTAATCCGTTCCGCACCCCCAAAAATATCAACATAAAAATCAATTTTCCTAACAAATAACACTGAGAAATAAGTGTGGATACACTTTGTCTGCTGAGCGTCATGTGATCATAACTGAGCTGATGGTTCTTCTCTCTCGTGCGTATCTCCCTCTCCTTATCTCTCTTACTTGCGTGCGTGCCCCCCTCTCTCTATCCTTATCTATCTTGCTTGCTCGCTCGCGCGCCCCCCCCCTCCCTCTCCTCTTGAGGGTAGAGAAAAGCCAAGCAAAATGACACCTTTTATTGGCTAACTAAAAAGATTACAATATGCAAGCTTTCGAGGCAACTCAGGCCCTAACATGGTACAACACCCTAGTACTCCTCTTGAGGGCAATCGTCTCCTATTCTCCGTCTGCATGTCCGCAATATTTTTGGATACGCTTATACGGCAAACTGCTACAGCGAAACAATGAAATCACAAGCGCACAAACACGTAGATCCTCACGCTACGGGAGAACAAGGAACACTGAGTGAGCTGACGGGCTGGCAGCGTTAGCTTGGGTGAATCCCCGAGTCGAGGCGGATTGGGAAACGCGTCACGCATAACCACAGCCTGGCTCGTGTCTCGTTGCGCTGAGCCAATGCTCGTATTTAGATCCGAATTTTTCGCTCATACTTGCCTCTTATCTTGAATTTCTCGTATACAGAGGTGATCGTATCTAGAGGTTCCACTGTATATATATACATACCTATCTACATCATATACACTCACCTAAAGGATTATTAGGAACATCATACTAATGCGGTGTTTGACCCCCTTTCGCCTTCAGAACTGCATTAATTCTATGTGGCATTGATTCAACAAGGTGCTGAAAGCATTCTTTAGAAATGTTGGCCCATATTGATAGGATAGCATCTTGCAGATGATGAAGATTTGTGGGATGCACATCCAGGGCACAAAGCTCCCGTTCCACCACATCCCAAAGATGCTCTATTGGGTTGAGATCTGGTGACTGTGGGGGCCATTTTAGTACAGTGAACTCATTGTCATGTTCAAGAAACCAATTAGAAATGATTCGAGCTTTGTGACATGGTGCATTATCCTGCTAGAAGTAGCCATCAGAGGATGGGTACATGGTGGTCATGAAGGGATGGACATGGTCAGAAACAATGCTCAGGTAGCCCGTGGCATTTAAACGATGCCCAATTGGCACTAAGGGGCCTAACGTGTGCCAAGAAAACATCCCCCACACCATTACACCACCACCACCAGCCTGCACAGTGGTAACAAGACATGATGGATCCATGTTCTCATTCTGTTTACGCCAAATTCTGACTCTACCTTTTGAATGTCTCAACAGAAATCGAGACTCATCAGACCAGGCAACATTTTTCCAGTCTTCAACTGTCCAATTTTGGTGAGCTTGTGCAAATTGTAGCCTCTTTTTCCTATTTGTAGTGGAGATGAGTGGTACCCGGTTGGGTCTTCTGCTGTTGTAGCCCATCCGCCTCAAGGTTGTGCGTGTTGTGGCTTCACAAATGCTTTGCTGCATACCTTGGTTGTAACGAGTGGTTATTTCAGTCAAAGTTGCTCTTCTATCAGCTTGAATCAGTCAGCCCATTCTCCTCTGACCTCTAGCATCAACAAGGCATTTTCGCCCACAGGACTGCCGCATACTGGATGTTTTTCCCTTTTCACACCATTCTTTGCAAACTCTATAAATGGTTGTGCGTGAAAATCCCAGTAACTGAGCAGATTGTGAAATACTCAGACCGGCCCGTCTGGCACCAACAACAATGCCATGCTCAAAATTGCTTAAATCACCTTTCTTTCCCATTCTGACATTCAGTTTGGAGTTCAGGAGATTGTCTTGACCAGGACCACACCCCTAAATGCATTGAAGCAACTGCCATGTGATTGGTTGATTAAATAATTGCATTAATGAGAAATTGAACAGGTGTTCCTAATAATCCTTTAGGTGAGTGGATACACACACATACATACATACACACACACAAAGTATATATATGTGTGTGTGTATGTATGTATGTGTGTGTGTGTATATATACTGTATACTATGTAGATAGGTGTGTGTGTGTGTGTATATATATATATATATATATATACACATACATACAAACATACACACAGGTATATATATGTGTATATATATGTATGTGTCTATATGTGTGTGTATAGCTTTGGTCACTGACTGCAATGGAAAAATAATAAAATGTAGTCTAAGTTATTAAACAGTAAAACATTAACGTTTTAAGAATTAAAGGTACATTGAGCACTACTGGAGTGGTTGCGGGTAAACTACATTTTAAAGACGGTGTAACAGAACAGGTAAGTAGTACTAACAGCAGCTAAAACGTATATGGATCATCTCTTGGTAGTAGATCCCTTTTGAAAGGCGCTACACGACGGCTGTGGTATAGAAATTACATTTTCTATGTGAACGTCCAAATTTCTGCCTCTGGTAATGTGCCTTACCGGCATTACCAGCAATTACAGAAAATTAGTTTTGTGTCCTCTGCAGTGATAAGAGAGAAAGGCTTTGGTTTGGGATAAAAGGAAAAAAGGTGTAAAGAAAGGAAAGTTGCCTTTTTCTTTTATATAGTGTAGAGAGATGTTTTCGCTGACGATATTAGCGCCTTTTGGGGGCAGTCGCGGTGGGTCTTGTGTAGACTGGTGAGACGTCCCAGCCATTAATCGGCTGTGATGGCACTGTCAGTCCTCCACTCCTGTGCGTGTCTTCATAATCCGAGTTGACGACCTCATAATCGTATACGTGGAAAAGTAAGTGCAAAGCACCTTAATATTAGTTTGCCTAGGTGTAGAAAAGGGGTCCCGTGTTTGCAAAAAAAAATTAAAAGTGCTCACTTTGACTTAAGGCAGAAGCGCAGTCAGTGTCTCAAAGGCCGGCACAGCTATGCGCGCACACCGGCTGCTCAACTTTTGCTGGACAGGAGACGCCACTTTTAGCTCACACGTTCACGTGATCAAAAGTCTCCGCGCTCTTTGGAGGTCATTCATATATATATCTATCTATACTAATAAAAGGCAAAGCCCTCACTGACTGACTCACTCACTCACTCACTCACTGACTCATCACTAATTCTCCAACTTCCCGTGTAGGTAGAAGGCTGAAATTTGGCAGGCTTATTCCTTACAGCTTACTTACAAAAGTTAAGCACGTTTTATTTCGAAATTCTACGCGTAATGGTCATAACGGTCGATAATGGTCGACAACGTCCGCCATGTTGAACTTTCTTATTCATGGCCCCATCTTCACAAAATTTGGTAGGTGGCTTCCCTGCGCTAACCAAAACTGATGTACGTACTTATTTCGGTGCTATGATGCCACTGTCGGCCGCCATATTGAATTTTCCAAATGTCACAAATTCTCCAACTTCCCGTGTAGGTAGAAAGCTGAAATTCGGAAGGCTCATTCCTTACGGCTTACTTATAAAAGTTAAGCAGGTTTCATTTCAAAATTCTACGTATAACGGTCATAACGGTCAACAAAGTCCGCCATGTTGAACTTTCTTATTCATGGCCCCATCTTCACGAAATTTGGTAGGCGGCTTCCCTGCGCTAACTGAAACCAATGTACATACTTATTTCGGTGGTATGATGCCACTGTCAGCCACCATATTGAACTTTCCAACGTCACTAATTCTCCAACTTCCCATGTAGGTAGAAGGCTGAAATTTGGTACTTATTTCAGTGGTATGATGCCACTGTCGGCCGCCATATTGAACTTTTCAACAGTCTTTGTTACTTATGGGCCAATCTTCAAGAAATTTGGTACGCGGGTTCCCAACGCTAGCTGAATCCTACTTACGTACATATATATGTCCATAGCCTGCAGCTCAGTCACCATGTAAGGTGCTGTTGGGTCCCCCATCCCAACGCCTCCCACTTTGTTGGCTGCCTGCCTATATAAGGCCGTCCGTCGCTCCAGTCTCTTCATTCCTGTCCTTGCTTCGCCACGGGATTCACGTCTCCCTGCTGATAACTACAGCCTTTTCATTTAATCCACGGCTTCGCTGTTTTATTGTTCATTTATTTCAATTATAGTTATTGTGTAGGTATTTTAGACTTACTTTACATTGTTCAGGTACCCATTTCCTTTATCATTCCAACCGTACCCGCATTAACATGTCTATCGAGGTGATCACTATCGATCAAAGAACTGTCACTTACTGAGTGGTTTCCATGCCCGGAGATGGCACCTATCTTTTCCATTCTCTGTGTTACATATTGCACGGCCATATCAGGCTCACTCTTGATATCTGGAGAAACATTGTGTCTTATGTATTGAATGACTGGGACAGGTTCAAGGTGTGGACTGATAATGGTACAGGAGATAATTATACTACACAGGAGCACTAGAAGAGTGAAATGCTTAAGCCCTTCACCTATGGTTCTGCATGTGAGTTGATGGCTGCCGCTGAATTGTTCGGTTGTCGCTTTTAAGTGTACCGAAATGGCCAAATATTTTACACCTTTGGACAACCGCCAATGCCTCTTAAACATCTTAGATTCACAGGTGACGATTTCAGTAGTGGACACTTTGATGTTTATGAATGTTTAAACTCTCCTAAGCTGGATGTGAAGTTATCGATGAAACTGGTTGTATACTTACAATGCTTGACAGATGCCGAATGTCACTTCAACACAAGTCGTACAAATACTGTCGTAATTGAAACAAACCATGAAACTCAAACCGATTATGACAGCAGCAATCCAAGCTGTGAGATTTGAAACAGGATTACTGTTCACATGGCCAACTGTACGTTGCATGCTTAAGAGTAAACTCAGCGCACAGCTTGGTCATATTACAACCAGAGGGCCGAACTCACAATATGGTATACAAAGAGATCCTTAACAAATAATTATTGGTATATTTTCCCTCAGTTTAAAAAGGTTTAATTTTCTTCTTAAATAAAACTTTTAAGGCAGTACTTCACCGCTGCGAAGCGTGGGAATTTTGCTATATATATATATATATATATATATATATATATATATAGATAGATATATATAGATATATAATGTGTGTGTGTATGTATGTACAGTATGTGTATATATACAGTAGAGAGATATAGATATATATAGATATTAGATATATATATAGATATATATACTGTATATATCAGCAACACTCATAACAGTGACAAAACAATTACATTGACAATCATGTTACGTTATTTTATAAATGTTTCCTTTATTTTTATTACTTTTTAACACATTTTCTTTGAAGCCTGGTATTTTGCTAGTATATATATATATATATATATATATATATATAGCAAAATACCCGCACCTCGCAGCGAAGAAGTAGTGTGTTAAAGAAGTAATGAAAAAGAAAAGGAAACATTTTAATAATAACATAACATGATTGACATTGTCATGAGTGTTGCTGTCATATATATATATATATATATGTGACATATACGCATATGATATATACACACATAAACATATATATACATAAACACACATTTATACAGTATATATACATATACATCTACATATATATACATATAT
Source organism: Polypterus senegalus (assembly GCF_016835505.1). Lineage (NCBI taxonomy): Eukaryota > Metazoa > Chordata > Cladistia > Polypteriformes > Polypteridae > Polypterus > Polypterus senegalus. The sequence continues at coordinate 72,902,123 of NC_053161.1, forward strand.
ATATATACATGCACAAAACCACGCTTTTATCAAGGCTTCCATCGGGTAGTCTTTTGAAATTAAATTAAAATTAAATTTTCCTCCAATCAGTCGTAGCAACGCGCTTTCTTCCGACTGTTACATTTTTGTAGGTCTAATGTGTGCATCAATGTAATCTGTGTACCACGAAATCATGCATTGACAGAAGTTTCTCTTTGCTTGGAATGGAAAGTGTGATTAAATGCGTTATTTTTTAACGCGTTATGGAGCACATGCATTGAAGCTTCTCAGCTGTGCTTGTGCTAAGAAAAGGAAACATTTTAAAAATAACGTAACACGATTGTCAATGTAACCTTTTGTAAGTAGTGCCTGGAGGATTCAGGGTGTGGAGAAACTCTAGAGACAGCGTGTGTATTAACTTGTGGATTTTTCTGTGAGTATTTGGTGGCAGCATCAAAAAGTTGCTTCTGGAAGACTGCGTTAGCTGCGGAGCTCAGCTCAGAGCGAAATGACGTGAATGGGAGGGGAGATGATGACGTGACTCTCCCACCCGCCTTAACTGTCAAACCCCCACAAACACAGTCTCTCGGAATTTGCATAAGCACAGCTCTTCACTAGTAATTTTAACTTAGTTACAAAGTGATCAAAACTCTCGTTTATATCCTGCGTCCTCTCATTAAACTTGTATCCCACATTAGCCGTGGGCATGACAAACGCCAGCGGCAGCCTGTCTATGAACTTAATTTAAACTTTAGGTTTACACCGTGCTTTGTTTCCGAAGTAGCTGCACTCATGAATATGGTTCTATGTGTGACTCGCTCGCTTCTTATTGTTTCGCTGCCTTCTCAATTGTATAATGCATGTTTTCTTCAACGCTTTTTGGAGCGCTTCCTTGTTTTCTACGTATTGCGTTGACAGTCAGATATGGAGATAAATAGGTTCCAGTTATGACCATTATGTGTAGAATTTCAAAATGAAACCTTCCCAACCTTTGTAAGTAAGTTGTAAGGAATGAGCCTGCCAAATTTCAGTCTTCCACCCATTCGGGAAGTTGGAGAATTAGTGATGAGTCAGTGAGTCAGTCAGTCAGTCAGTCAGTGAGTTTCTCCTTGCTTCACGGTTCTGTACTGTTTTATTGTGCGTTTATTACGGTTCTTATAGTAATTTATGTAGCTATTTGAGACTTACTTTACTGTTCAGGTACCCATTTCCTTTATTTAATCCGCGGCTTGTACACTATTTTTTGTTCTTTTATTACGATTATAGATATTTATTGATTCCTTTCTTTAGCTGACTGCCTGCTCATATAAGACGCTCCGCTGGTTTTTTGTGAAGCAGCCTTTACACAGCTTCTCCGCTGTTTTATAAATGAACGACATATAAAGCCATCCTTTTTCCTTGCTTTGCCAAGGAAGCTGCCTTTTTATTTAATCCACGGGTTCTCCGCTGTTTTATTGTTCGTTTATTACGATTATTATAGTTCTCTTTATATATCATGTTGTCAGTTCAGCACTCTGGTTGTAATATGACGTAGCTGCGCGAGCTCACTCTTGAGAATGCAACGTATAGTTGTCCAGGAGAAAAGCAATCTTGCCTGAAATCAATGGCAACCTTTTATTGGGTCTGTCCCTGAGACTTCTTACTTCTCATCGCGAAGCAGAGCCTTACTGAAAATTGGAGGCATCTGAATTGAAATGGGAGATCAGAGGGTGTAACGGGGATGTGAGGAATACATTGAGTGTGGAGAAACTCTAGAGACAGCGTGTGTATTAACTTGTGGATTTTTCTGTGAGTATTTGGTGGCAGCGTGACAAAGTTGCTTCCAAGAAGACCGCGTAGCTGTGGAGCTCAACTCGGAGCATATTCTTTTCCTACCTTGTCAATTGTGTAATGCATTTTTTGAACAGGTTTGATGCATGGAAGTGATCACTCATACTGCGTTCAGTCAGTTCACGTGCGCTGCTCTCTTGTGTGATGTTGCGATGTCCATGGCTTTATTTAATGTTAGCTAAGACCCGACACTTAAAAGTTTCTCTCTACAGCAATTTTAACTCCGTTACAAAGTGATCCAAAGTCTCGTTTATACCTCGTGTCTTCTCATTAAACTTGTATCTCGCGAATAAAGTATTTCGCATTTTTCTTCATCGCACTTTGGGAGCTCTTCCTTCTTTTCTAACGTACTGCGGTCACAGTCAGTTCACGTGATTACGTGGGAGGCGTGATGATGTCATACACAGCTCCGCCCCCCACGGCCATCGAGCTAACGTCCATTACAGTATATGGAGAAAAATAGATTCCAGTTATGACCATTACGTGTAGAATTTCGAAATGAAACCTACCCAACTTTTGTAAGTAAGCTGTAAGGAATGAGCCTGCCAAATTTCAGCCTTCTACCTACACGGGAAGTTGGAGAATTAGTGATGAGTGAGTGAGTGATTGAGGGCTTTGCCTTTTATTAGTATAGACTAGCAGAATACCCAGCGCTTCAGCAGCGGAGAAGTAGTGTGTTAAAGAAGTTATGAAAAAGAAAAGCAAACATTTTAAAAATAACGTAAGATGATTGTTAATGTAATTGTTTTGTCATTGATATGAGTGTTGTTGTCATATCTATCTATTTATATATATATATATATATATATATATATATATATATATCGCAAAATAGCTGCGATTGGCAGCGAGAAGTAAAAAGAAAAGGAAACATTTTAATAATAACGTAACATGATTGACAATGTAATTGTTTTGTAATTGTCATGAGTGTTGCTGGCATATATATATATATATATATATATATATATATACACACACACACAGACACATATATAAACATATATATACATATAAACATATATATATATATATATACACATCTATACACATATATATACAGTTATATATATATACATATACACACATACATATATATACATATACATATATATACACATACTGTATATATACACACACACATATATACATACTGTATATACAACATATACATATCTACATATATACTGTATATACACATATATATACAAATCTACATATATATATCTACATATATATATTAGGTGGGACTCGATTAAAAAATTAATCCAATTAATTAGAGGCTGTGTAAGAATTAATCTTGATTAATCGTATGTAATCGACACGAATTTGCCCCAAATCGCAAATGTTTTTTTTTTTTTTATTTAAAACGGTTTTAGTGGGCTTACAGAATCAAATAATAGACATGGACATGAATATTGTAAACTGAAGCTGTTTTAATTTCTGAAAAAAGCTTTTAAACTGCATTTGAATTCAAAACAGAAACAAAAATATCATCCCTGGTTAAAATTGGGCAGACTTAAAAATAAAGTGGTAGTTTAAGTACTTTAAGTACATTTTCAGAATAGTATTGTCTTTAAATAATAATAACCAAAATTTCACCATAAAGTGCAGTTTTTCTTCTTAAAAAATAAGTCAGAAACATAAAAGGTAATTTGACCAGCTTACTCTTTAAACTCTGAGTAACATTAGCCAAAATTATTTTGTACATTAGGCTAAAACAGTGTGATCATTGAACATTTTGTAATTAGATGTATTTAGAATTACTAACGGTCACGGAAGTCCAATGATCCCCAGTAAGAGCCACAAAGTCCGCTTTCTGTAATGCATCTAATTTTGCTTGCTTTTCAGTGTGCACAAAACCATGCTTTTATCAAGGCTTCGCTCGGTAGTCGAAATGATCAGTCGAGGAACGCTTTATTCCGACTCTAACATTTTTGTAGCTGTGATGTGTGCATCAGTGTAATGGATGTACCAGGAAATCATGCATTGACAAAAGTTCCCGCTTGCTTGGAATTGAAAGTGTGATTAAATGCGTTATTTTTAACGCTATGGAGTACATGCATCGAAGCTTCTCAACTGTGCTTGTGCTAAGAAAGGGAAAATTTTAAAAATAACGTAACATGATTCTGCTAACCTAATATTTTTTCATACGCCCCAAACCAAGGAGATGGGAAGGTAAATGAATCGGTAGCGCGTGCACATAGTCAGTACATCCCTCTCGAATCAACCTCAATGTCGGCGTTAGAGGCTTAAGACTCTACAATTGCGCCACCGCTTGTCTATGCTAAAGTATGTATTGTAGATCGGGCTATAGATATACATTTATATATATACCCGTATCGCAGTGGAGAAGTAGAAGTTATGAAAAGAAAAGGGAACATTTTAAAAATAACGTAACATGATTGTCAATATACAGTAATTGTTTTGTGAGTGTTATTGAATGTTGCTGTCATCAAGGATTTGATTATCATTATTTCTTTCAATCAGGCTCGTATTTGTACGATGTGTTCAAGTTACATTCCGTGTTTGTCAATCGCTGTAAAGATAAGAGGTTTCATTCATCGATTAGTTCCTTACTGCATCAATAAACAGCTCGCCTTCCTTTTATCTGTGATGTGACAAACTGCATGCACGGGTTTTTTTTTTTACGCTGTCTTCCTTTAGCGGACATTGACTTTTTCCACCGCGTGCTTTGTTTCCACAGTAGCTGCATTTATGAATATGCTTATCAGACGCTTCATATTTTTGCTGCCTTTTCAATTGTGTAATTCGGTTTTGTTCAGCTCTTTGGAACTGTTGCTTTTATCTGTGCACTGCATCAGTTCACGGAGCCACTCGTGTACTTGCATCGAAGGTTCCCAGCTGTGCTGGTGCCATCTCGTGCTATGTCCATAGCTTTATTTAATGTTACCTTAGTCCTGGCACTTAAAACTTTCTCTGGCAGTTTCGCTGAGTTTGTGTCAAACACCACCCTGACCATCTCATCTTCCTCTCCATAAGCACAGTCCTTCACCCGTGAATATTTACCCGTGGCAGTTTGCTATTGGATTGCCGCTGACGGATGGCCTTATATGGGCAGGCACTAAATTACAAACGCCAGCGGCAGCCTGTCTATGAACTTAATTTAAAGTGTAGGTTTACATCGTGCTTTGTTTCCGAAGTAGCAGAACTCGCTTCTTATTGTTTCGCTGCCTTCTCAATTATATAATGCATGTTTTCTTGAGCGGTTTTTTGAGGTCTTCCTGGTTTTCTATGTACTGCGTGATTACGCGGGAGGCGTGATGATGTCACACGAAACTCCCCACGGCGTTGAAGCTCATCTCCATTACAGTAAATGGAGAAAAACTGCTTCCAGTTATGACCATTACGCGTAGAATTTCGATATAAAACCTGTCCAACTTTTGTAAGGAAGCTGTAAGGAATCAACCTGCCAAATTTCAGCCTTCCACCCACACGGGAAGTTGGAGAATTAGTGATGAGTCAGTCAGTGAGTGAGTGAGTGAGTGAGTGAGTGAGTGAGTGAGTGAGTGAGGGCTTTGCCTTTTATTAGTATAGATTAAGTATTATATAATAAAGGGCTTTAAAACCCTATTACATTTTTACAGAAGCACACTTTATTTTTGTTTTTCTAATGATGAAGCTTTCAAGTGATAATCTTTTTCAAAGACTCTAGAGTTATCCTCATACTACTTTGGGTATCCTCAGTGAATGTATCAAGCATATATGTCCACGTTAAAATTATACCAAATTACTTCTTTCAAATGAGACTTAAGAGCCTTTTATCTGCCTTAATTAGTTTATTTATGGGTAAACTATACTTATTGTGAATCTCATTATTATTGCATCACCTTAATTATTTATCAGAACTTGTATAGATTTGTTCCTTAATCATTTACTGTACAGTATATCAAATCCAAGGTTTCAATCTCATTGTCACAGGCAGCATTTTACATGCCATTATAACATTTTCATGGTGGCAAATGTAGCTACATTGCTGCCTCTCAAGTTCGGGTCTTCGGTTTGTATCCCATGCCAGGGGCCTCATGTATAAAGAACTTCGACTATAACATGGCGTAAGCACAAAAGCGAAATGTGCTTACGCAGAAAAATCCAGATGCAGGAATCTGTGCGCATCTAACTTCCACGCCTTCCGTTACATAAATCCCGATCAGCGTGAAAACTAACGCCGGCACGCCAAGATTATGTAACGCCCCAACTCCTCCCAGAATTACGCCTATTTGAATATGCAAATCAATATAAATCGCCCTTAAGCGCAGCCTTCTGTGAAAAGACAATGGGAAAAGCACGGGGAAAATATAAGAATTTCAGCGAATACCAAGTGGAGGCAATGGAAAACATACTATTTGTTCAAATAAACCGTGGTATAATCAACAAAATGAAGTTGATCGAGTGACATAGCGTGTTGGAGAAACTTGAAAGCTCACATTCACAAAATCGCACAGTGCCGGAAATAAAAAAGAAGTCACATATCAAAGTTGCCGTGAAAAGAAGAGTTGTAAGCCCACTGTCTGAGTGTCATATGAAAGTTTATTAGGTACAGAGAAAAATGCACACGGTGGGGAAAAGCACGAAATGTCAACTTTAATCTCGAATTTTCCACTTTAATCACGTAGTTTATTTTGTCATTTAGTAGAACATTATAAACTTCATCTTAAAATCGTTTAATTAACCAGTTTCTCAAAATTACATCGTAATTAAAGTAGCACGCTAAATGCTTTGTTTTGTATTTGATCTTCTACTCGTATGTGATCTATGTGTGTGAATCACTACTTGCTTCTTAAACTGGCTCTCTTCCTCCAACTGGACACAGAGTTAATTACATTTGTGATATTACAGCTCTCTGAATAACTAAAATACTGAGATGTATACGTGATGTCATTTTCATGATGATAGGAGCTAAAGCACATTATTAAACATGTGTTTCATGAGCCTCGTGCTCATGACAAGCATTTATCTTTTGTAGAAATTTGTTGCTGCGTTTTTAGCTGTGTTGTTATTTTCTCTTTCTGTTTTACATTAAATATATATTGGCGTCACGCCCAAGAGTCCTTGCTTTTCTTTCCCCAAGTAACCGATCGCCATACAATCAGCTCTGTAATAGACGCTAAGCCATCTGTAAGCTTAGCGCCGATTCTTCAAAACGTTTAAAGAACATTGAAATATCTTCGTAGTACATGTTTAATTATTCTATCCTTCACGACACCCCCAGTGAAGAATATAGATTATTTAAATGAAGTTAAAGTTTTGTGTTTATAATTTAACAAACATATTTTGCTGCATTTCACCTTAAAAATGATATCGTCATCATATGTAAATACGCTTTATAAAGTGGCCCAGGTTGTGAGATATTATAACTGTAGTGCAAGTTTACAGTGGGGTGATTGTACTTATAAGTTCAAACCGTTCTACAAGGAGCAATTGATTGAGTGCATTTAAAGTTCTTGGGATTAAACTGTTTCTGAACCGCGAGGTCCGTACAGGAAAGGCTTTAAACCATTTTGCAGTGGCTGAGACAGCGTGTCCTTAAAGCTGTATACCGATAATTTCTTCCGATCAGCTGCTGCTGTGATTCACACTCAGATACAGTGATATAAATACTCCGAGTCGTGTAGTGAGAGTAATATGGAAAAAGATGATCCGCTATGGCAACTCCTAACGGGAGGAGCTGAAAGAAGAAGAAGAAGAAGTGAGAGTAACAACGCTAAAGCAGTTATGGTATTTGGAATACTATGGCTGTTCCCTGACCATTATATTGTTACGAAGTTAATTACAATCAGATGCATTACACTAATAAACAATATGCGGTTAGTTTCTGTGTATTTATAAAGCCGCGTCATGAAAATAATGAGTAATCACACAAGAACAGTAGCATTGCTTTGACGCTGGGTGCCGCTAGTTTGCAAAACCGAACGGAGAACTTGCGTACGACAAGGCATGAGGTACCGTGGAAAAGTGCGTGGCTTTACGCCAAGTGTAGGTTTTATACATCTCGATTTGAACCTGGAAAACATTTCTGTGCGTACGCACCGTTTATACATATGGCCCCAGGTCATTGTCTGTCTGGGTTTTACTTGTTTTCAATGTGTCTGTAAAAATATTCTTCTTACATCAGAGAAAACCTCTCTAAATTGGCCCCATATGGGTGTATGTGTGTGCTGGACTTGCATCCTCTTCAGGATGGTTTTCCTGGTGCTCCTACAATAGGCAACCTTAAACTGGACTAAGAACATGTTCTATTTTTACTAATTATTCTGAATTTTCTGATTTTTTTAATACAAAGGAAATTGGGTTCAGTATAGTTTTAGGGTGTGTTGCCCCTGGGTTGTCCACAACAAAATACTTTTTATATGGCTGTCAGTCATGAGACATGACAAATGTGAAAAACCTGAAATTTTTTTTTAATCTTTGAAGTCAGTATAAACATAAGTTTTGTTAAAATGTAAAAATAGATAAAAAAAATTATCATAATTGACTATTATCAAAAATTATATACTAAGCTGTGAAGATGTTGCATTGTAACTTCTAAAAATGAACCAAATTAATTTGCTGTATTCAATGCTGTATTAAGTAAACTATAAAATATACGTAATACTTGTTGTGGCTGGGTGCAGGAATGACAGGTCTCAGAAAATCAGAGTTGGGATGACAGCAAAAAAACAATGCCTCTTGGCATCTGAGATTTACACCCTCAGGCTTTTAACTAAAAAAAAAGGTTTGGCTTTAGCCGCAGGTTCAGGGTCTGTTT
>NC_053161.1:72911197-72930858 GCF_016835505.1 Polypterus senegalus
CGCAATACATTCACAGAATAACACAATCATTATTGCAACGTCACACTTATGCAAAGTAATGCAATCATTATTGGTAAATAATGTACTGCTTTTATAAAATAATGCAATTCTTTACAATACTTATGCTAAATATAATTCTTGATTATATTTTTGAATGGCGGAAATAAGCTTCTGTATCATCCATGAGAATATCTGGCAAGTCATCCATGAAGTAAAGTTAAAGGGCAGCCAAGTCGTGCAGGAACATGGAAATCCAAAATTCACAAGTAAGTGTACATCTGAATAGCCTAAGCCCACTGAGGTGTTATGACAGGACCCATTAAATCACTGATCCATAATTCCTCCAAAGCACCATGACAGTCTAAAGGAAACATGTGACAATTATTGCTTTTGAAGGTGGTGTAAGCAATTTGAGTCCAAATGGGTAGTAAATAACTTTTATTAGAAAAAATAAATCATGTGTTTAAATATTTGGCGTTATTCCTTCTTTAGATACATTTTCGGACATTTATACTACTACTTTGAAGTGACCCAATTGTGATTTTCCCTTTAATCTGAAACATTCAGATTTTGCTGTATATACCCACATAGTCTCAGATAACAGTCCACTTTTGCAAGAGTTACTGAGTTTCAAGTTAAATCTAACCACCCATATCCAATTTGATTTTAAATAGTCCAACCGGATATGCCTTGATTCCGTCATTTTGACCATCATGTGACACCTTAGAACAAATCTTCCCTGTATTAAGGTGGAGGAAATCAAGGTAGAAAATGCTAAAGCATATAATCTTGTTCCTCTTCTGTGCACACTCACCATATAAAGAAAATTACCTCAGTTCTCGAAGGTAGAAAATTGAAGAGCAACAACAGAAAAAAATGTGGAGATCAATATTTTTCTTTTACCTGCATCACTGTCACAACAGATGTGTAACGCATACTGTATATTCAGCATAAACTAAATGTATATTTAAACATTCAGGCCACATCAAGACCATGTAATATAAATGCCATAACCATCAGATTATTTTTTTACCTAGACAAGTAGTATAAGCACAGCCTTTGAGAAAATTTAATGTATTTGTTTAAAAGTAAAGACATACACTACAAAAGACAATACAGCCTCCTGTTTTTTCCTCGACAGCAGTATATCTGGGTGAAGCCCACTACAACACCTAGAAGTATGCAAATATTTTTAATAAATATTCCATGACTACATCATTCAATGCTTTTAATACTAACAGAGCATCAGCAATGTAATTATTTTTTTTTCAATTGTTCAGTTTTTAATTCCATTTGTACTACAGGGAATGTCCCTTGATAGTTGTGGCTTACACATTAAAAAGAATCAAGAAAGTCAAGTGGGTTAAAAAAAGGTAAAGTTTCCTACGGACTTGCACAATGTGCACTAGGATGCTAGTTCAGTGTTACTGACCTGGAAGAAAGGATCTCCAGCAACTCAAACACAACTTACATTTGAGAGCCTGACTCAGCATTGATAAGGCTGCATTACAGTGTGAAATAAACAGCTGTTACCTATGTGCATAAAAATGTTATCAGTTAATGAAACCCTGTAAATAAAACAATTTAAAAACTGACACTTCTAAAGCATTTTACCTGAATGTATCAAGATCTTCATGGGAAACCAGATTTTTAATGACGATGAATCCATTCTTTTCATAGAAGTGTCTCTGCTCAAGAGTAAGGAGGTCATTTTCTAATGTATAGCTAAAAATAAAGGACATATGAGATTAAATGACTGTGAGAAAACTGTAAGTGTTATCTAGAAACTGTGCTGCAATTAATTTCACTGTCTAGCAAACCTTTGGTCCCATGTTTTAGTCTTGGCTGGAATGATTTCCTTGTCGAACTTTTACACCCTCCTTGTGTTTGCATAATTTCCTCACTCTCTAAAAAGGCTATCTATCATGTTGTTTTTGAGTATTTTAAATTGCTTCAGTTTTCATGCATTGATTTGGGCCCTGTGACAGCACATCCTGTTCTTTATGCATTCCTGATTTATACTCACCATCACCAGAGATGTTTTAAGTCTGAACAACTCTAGATAATGTAGAAAAAAGGCAAAAGATGGGTAGTCTTTACAAATCTGCAGTCTGAAAATCTAACTTTTTTTTTAATTTAGCATTTAAGGCAACAGTGGTGCCACATGTGATCACCTGGTAGTGTACTCACATAAGGTTTTCCCACATTGAGAGAGAGATTCAGTACAGCTTGTATTCATTTAATATTAGAATTTGTTAATCATAAGTCACTAAGCCTAATACATGCTTCGGAAACTCTTCTTCTAGCATTTTCACACATTACAATATAAACAGAGAGTACAATTGTATTAACATCTAACTGACTGTAAAAAGAGCACATTCTATGAGGTACAGGTCTGCTATATCACATACCAGAAGACCATAAAATAAATGTTACTTTTATTTTATCAAAACATTTAAACCCTAGTATCCAAGTAAGTAGAGTGAGCAAATTTGTTTAAGACACACAATGGTAATATTTGTCTAGGGTAAATCTGCACTATTTAATCTTTTGAATAGTAAATAAATAGTGGTACACTTGTCTATATCTTATATTTATACTGCATTCTTAACATAAAACTGTTTGGGATGCTTTCCTACACAACTAATAATCCATCCATCCATCCATCCTCTTCCGCTTATCCGGGTCGGGTCGGGGCAGCAACAAGCAGAGGCCCAGACTTCCCTCTCCCGGCCACTTCTTCCAGCTCTTCGGGAGAATCCCAAAGGCGTTCCCAGGCCAGCCGGAGACATAGTCCCTCCAGCGTGTCCTGGGTCTTCCCGGGCCTCCTCCGGTTGGGCGTGCCGGAACACCTCACCAGGGAGGCGTCCAGGAGGCATCCTGATCAGATGCCGAGCCACCTCATCTGACTTGAGAGCTTTGCCTTACGGCTCAGCTCCTTTTCACCACGACAGACCGATGCAGAGCCGCATCACTGCGGATGCCGCACCGATCCGCCTGTCGATCTCACGCTCCATTCTTCCCTCACTCGTGAACAAGACCCGAGATACTTGAACTCCTCCACTTGGGGCAGGATCTCTCCCCAACCCTGAGAGGGCACTCCACCCTTTTCGGCTGAGGACCATGCTCGGATTTGGAGGTGCTGATTCTCATCCCAGCCGCTTCACACTCAGCTGCGAACCGATCCAGAGAGCTGAAGATCACGGCCTGATGAAGCAAACAGGACAACATCATCTGCAAAAGCAGTGACCCAATCCTGAGTCCACCAAACGGACCCCTTCAACACCCTGGCTGCGCCTAGAAATTCTGTCCATAAAGTTATGAACAGAATGGTGACAAAGGGCAGCCCTGGCGAGTCCAACTCTCACTGGAAGCGGGCTCGACTTACTGCGGCAATGCGGACCAAGCTCTGACACGGTTGTACAGAGACCGAACAGCTCTTATCAGGGGTCCGGTACCCCATACTCCCGGAGCACCCCACAGGATTCCCGAGGGACACGGTCGAATGCCTTTTCCAAGTCCACAAAACACATGTAGACCGGTCGGGCAAACTCCCATGCACCCTCAGGACTCTGCTAAGGGTGAAGAGCTGGTCCACTGTTCGCGACCAGGGCCGAAAACCACACTGTTCCTCCTGAATCCGAGGTTGACTATCCGGCGGACCCTCCTCTCCAGAACCCCGAATAGACTTTTCCAGGGAGGCTGAGGTGTGATCCCTCTATAGTTGGAACACACCCTCCGGTCCCCCTTTTAAGAGGGGACCACCACCCAGTCTGCCAATCCAGAGGCACTGTCCCGATGTCCATGCGATGTTGCAGAGGCGTGTCAACCAAGACAGTCCTACAACATCCAGAGCCTTAAGGAACTCGGTATCTCATCCACCCGGGGCCCTGCCACCAAGGAGTTTTTGACCACCTCGGTGACTTCAGTCCCAGAGATGGGAGAGCCCACCTCAGAGTCCCCAGGCTCTGCTTCCTCGTGGAAGGCATGTTAGTGGGATTGAGGAGGTCTTGAAGTACTCCTCCCACCGACCCTAGCGTCAGTGAGGTCAGCAGCGCACCATCCCACCATATACGGTGTTGACACTGCACTGCTTCCCCTCCTGAGGCGCGGACGGTGGACCAGAATCTCCTCGAAGCCGTCGAAAGTGTTCTCCATGGCCTCTCCAAACTCCTCCCATGCCCGAGTTTTGCCTCAGCAACAACGAAGCAGCGTTCAGCTTGGCCTGCGGTACCTATCAGCTGCCTCCAGAGACCCACAGGACAAAAAGTCCTATAGGACTCCTTCTTCAGCTTGGCGGCATCCCTCACGCGGTGTCCACCAGCGGGTTGGGGATTGCCGCCACGACAGGCACCGACCACCTTGCGGCCACAGCTCGGTCAGCCGCCTCAACAATAGAGCGCGGAACATGGCCCATTGGACTCAATGTCCCCACCTCCCTCGGGGCGTGGTTGAAGTTCTGCGGAGGTGGGAGTTGAAGCTACTTCTGACAGGGGACTCTGCCAGCCGTTCCCAGCAGACCCTCACAACACGTTTGGGCCTACCAGGTCTGACCGGCATCTTCCCCACCATGAAGCCAACTCACCACCAGGTGGTGATCAGTTGACAGCTCCGCCCCTCTCTTCACCCGAGTGTCCAAGACATATGGCGCAAGTCCGGCGACACGACCACAAAGTCGATCATCGACCTGAGGCCTAGGGTGTCCTGGTGCCAAGTGCACATATGAACACCCTTATGCTTGAACATGGTGTTAGTTATGGACAATCCATGGCGAGCACAGAAGTCAATAACAAAACACGCTCGGGTTCAGATCGGGGCCATTCCTCCCAATCACGCCCTTCCAGGTCTCACTGTCATTGCCCCGTGAGCATTGAAGTCTCCCAGCAAAGAGGAATCCCAGAAGGTATGCCCTCTAGCACCCCTCAGAGACTCCAAAAGGGTGGATACTCCAAACTGCTGTTAAGGTGCATATGCACAAACAACAGTCAGGACCCTTCCCCGCACCCGAAGGCGGAGGGACGCCACCCTCTAGATCCACGGGGTAAACCCCAATGCACAGGCTCCAGTGGGGGCAATCGAGGTGAGTCCGACTATATCTAGCGGAACCTGCGACCTCAGCGCACTAGCTCAGGCTCCTTCCCTTCAGAGAGGTGACATTCCCGTCCCAAGAGCCAGTTTCTGTAGCGAGGGATCAGAGCAAGGTCCCGCTTGGCCACCACCCAACTCACACTGCACCCAACCTCCTTGGCCCCTCCCATGGGTGGTGAGGCCATGGGAAGGTGTATGTACAAATAAAAACAATGAAAATATATATCTCTAAATGTGTTGTGAATATCATAATCTTTTTAAAAAATTGTTTTTAATTTTTAAAAATTTTTAAAAGGGGAAATTTGAATGGTGGGCTTACTTTATTTTTTAATTTTTTTAAGGGAAAGAAAAAAAAAACAATTGTTGGCAATTTTAAAAAAAAGAGCAGCAATAGATGCCGGGTGTTTTTTTCCCCTCTCGGCTACATCAAAACAAAAATTAATTTTTTCTTAAAAGAAAAAAATTTTTGAATGGCATTTTAAAAATTTTATTCCCAACCTTTTCCCAAATTTAGTCTTGTAAGTTTCTCCTTTTAAAAGCCAAAATTTAAAAAGGAAATTTTCTACAATCCCAGATCATCTGTAAAATAATTTTTAAATAATTTTAAAAAAAAGCAATTTAATTTCATATTTTTCTCCTTCAAGAATTTGTCATTTTTCTAATGCAAAATTATCACACACATTAAAATATTGAAAACTTTAAGCGGCAAGATTTTTAAATCAAACAAGATTTTAACCCAGACCTAAATTAACTCTTTTTTGATGCAATTGTAAAATTTTTTGTCACATAAGGGGACATCACCCCATTTTTCCTGAAAAAGGGTTTTTGCCGGTCCTTGTCCGTAACCAAAAACGACATTGATGGCTGGCGTTAAACATTTAAAAAAAAAAAGAATTGTGCATCCTAAATTTCCGTGACCTGTGATATGGAAAACACGTTCCGGGGAGAAAAGCTGAACCCACTATTTTTAAAAAATTTCAATATCATCAGCAAATTTGGCTTCAAAAAGGTTTAAATCCATACATTTTAACACCCGGGGGAATTGAAAAAGTGAAATCAAAGTGAATATTCTTTAAAAAGCTAAATTTAAAACCCTTTGGGGGGGGAAATTTCGAAAAAAGTATAAGCAGCCAATTTTTTTCCCCCCTTTTTAGAACCCTGTGGTTTGCTTTTTTCCCAAAATCACCCCTAAAAATATCTGGTTTCCCAAAGCTTTTTCCCCTTTGAAAAACCCTTGGAGGGGTTTTAAAATGTTTTCCTCAAAAAATTAGCATAAAAAATTATTTTTTGTTTTCTGCTTTCAAAAACATACTGCATATGAGATTTCCCTTAAAAAATAAATCTTATTGACTTTTAAAATTGGAACATATATTTTTATCAGTTACAGGAACCTGATCAAAAGTCCCTGTTCTTGGTTTCGTCTGCTACCCATCCTCTTCAAGAGAGAACAATGGCTTTTCCCCCCCCGTAAAAATTACCTTGTTTTTTTTCCTGAATTTAAACTACTGAAGGGGTTATCAAACTTTGGGGGTTTTTTCTATATCTGATACAAAATGTCCTCTTTTTTTTAAAATTGCATTTCTTTAAAAAATTCTTCCATATCCCCCCTCTGATGATATAATACTATTTGGGGTTACCCCGTTTGACTTTGCTATTAGGGATCACACATTTTTTTTTAAAGGGGGTCATTTGTAATTCCCACAAGGGGGGGATTCAGTTACACAAATATCAGTGTTTATCTTGCATCATGCTTGTAAAAAATTAAATACATTTTAATTTCTGGACAAACACATTGGTTTTCAAAAATTCAATTTTGTGTGTAATTTCAGGGAAAAATATTTCTTGGATCATTCCATTGGGGGGAATTTGAGATGTTTTTTTAAATTAGGCATATGGTAAAATATCCGGGGAGCATCCTTCCGGGGCACAAGTAAGTCTTAAATTTTTTAAAGGGGAATAACCAAAAAACCCATTTTCAAATGCCTAATTAATGATTTCTCATATGACAACAAAACATGAAAAAAAAACTTCAACTTTTTTGCCATTTGATGACGAACCAAAATCCAAAAAGGTTTTCTTTTAATATTTTTTTTTTAATTCCTTTTAAACCCTTGGTGATTCCCCCCGTCCAATAACAATGTTGTAAAAT
Source organism: Polypterus senegalus (assembly GCF_016835505.1). Classification (NCBI taxonomy): domain Eukaryota; kingdom Metazoa; phylum Chordata; class Cladistia; order Polypteriformes; family Polypteridae; genus Polypterus; species Polypterus senegalus. The sequence goes on from NC_053161.1 coordinate 72,918,435, forward strand.
TGTTTGCAGAATGTATATACAATGATTAAAAGGGCCTTTTTCATGGGAAAAGCTGAATACAAAAAGACAAAAAGCTCATTAAATTCTCCCAAAAAAACTTCTTTGACGGTATAAGCTGTTTGTCAGGACAATATAAAATGTGGATCCCTTTTTTCCCCACTGCCGGGGGGGGCTGGGCCTTCCTTTGGCTGGGGTTTTCATCAATCTGCAACTTTACTGGCGAAAAAAAAAACAATTATTAAAGGGGTTTTTAAAAACGAAACCAATCTTTCAATTCATTAATATTAAAAGGAAAAAATTTTTGAAACTGTAAAATGGTCAACTGCCCACTAAGGTTTTTTGGGACTTTTTTCCCCAACTGGTGGGGGCAAAAAATAGACTAATAAGGTGGGGGAAAGCTCCCAACCTATGGGTTTTAAAAAATTCCCCTGTTTTTTTCTTAAAAAAACACACAGTAAAAAAATGAATGCTCAAGTTTTCAAACTGGGGGTTAAACATGTTTAAAAATGAATACTTTATTAATTTTCCCGGTTTTTTGATGTTTGCTCAACACCCCCCTTTTCAATCTTTTTCTTTATCTACTCCCAATAAACCCCGATGATTCATGATCTTCCAAAACAAAATAGATTTCACCCTTTTAAGAATATTTAAAACGTCATCGACGTCAGAATCTTCTTTTTTAATAATTTTAAACTTAAAAACGGTATCTTACTTCTCTAAATTTTGGAAAGGGCGTGTCAGGCCAAAAAAAAAGAATGAAACTTGATTTCCCTTTTAACACATTAAAACAGAAAAATATAACGTTTTTACAAATTCTAAACCCAAATTTTTACATTTAACAATTTTTTCTACCATATCTTTAAAGATGGACTGAAAAAAGGTTACAAAAGAAAAAAATCAACTGAATAAAAACTATCTATAAAACATGATAATAAATTTTTTAAAAAAGGTACTCACAGCTCATTTTTTTCTTTTGGATCATTAAAAATTACCAAAATTTTTTCCCAAAATCTTGGAAGGCGGAAAAAAGATGTCTTTTTCTCTGGGTTGCCCAATTCTGGTAGAAATGTTTTCTTTTTCTCTAAATATTACTTTTTCTGAAAATAGTCAGGAAGACTCTTCTCTGCTACTTTCCGTTGTTTTCCCGGATGAAGAATTTCCGTCTAACTTAGACCCCTTTTTTTTTTGTTTTTCTTCCCTTTCTTTGAAAAAAGTCTTGCTGCCATTTTGGACCAAACAAGGTAAAATCTCTCTCTGAATCAAATAAATTTTTTTAAAAAAATAAAATAAAAGCAAACAAATTTTATATATGCCATCTTTAAAACTTTTACAGCATAATAAACTGTATTTCCAGAAGAAAAAAAAAAAGGGCCTTACATATCCTTTTTGAAAAAAGGGGTCATAACGAAGGGGAAAAAATAACAATACCCAAAATATTTTTTTCTTTTTCTTTTCGGAATTGCCCCAAAAGAAAAAAAAAATATCCTTTATGTTGATCCCCATTATTCATTTTTTCAAACATTCTCAAAACCCCCTAAATCAAAATTTGGAAACAATGGATCATAACCCATCTGTTTACTGGATACCCGAACATTTTTCCAACATCACATGGGTGGTAACATGTCAATATACTGTAGACTAATTTAGGGTGGGAAAATTTAAACTAAAAGCCCTCGTGGGGGAAAAAAATGATCCCCCCAGAAATGGAGAATTAAATTTTTTAAATTTTTATTCTAAAATTTTAAAAATAAACCAAATAAAATATAAATTACCATTTAAATGGAACTTTTAATCTACTGACATTTTTCACCACTCATTTCCCTCATCAATTTTTTGACCCCCTTATCTAGGGCATTTTATTTAAATTTTATTTTGAACTTAAAAATAATTTTCCCTTTCTTCTTATGTTCAACCAACATGTTGATGGGGGTCTCCTTTGCAGTTACAGGGGTTCTTTTAAGCATTCCCCATTATTTTTTTCCCCGGTTTTTTCATTTGAATGTTTTTTAAAAAGCTAAAAAAACAGGGAAAAACAAAAAAAATTAAAAGGGCTTAAAGATACTTCTCTACAATGTCAAACCCATAATGAAAATATAAAAAGTTATGATCCTATTAAACAAATTAATATGTTTTTCCTCTTTTAGCATCTGGGCTCATCGGGGGGGAAGTTAAATCCCCTTTTTGGGCCTCGTCTTGTTCCCTGAAGGCTGAAAGGGGTCAGTGCGGAGCTGGGGGGATGGGGTGTCCAAAAAAATTCTAAAAGCAAAAAAAGAAAAATTAGATACTTTAAAAAAATTTACTTAACTTCTACCTTTTAAAAAATACATTTAGTACTGTTATTAAAACATCAAAATTTTGTAATTAAAAAAAAATTTTTCACAAAACCTGGGGGTACTAATGGCATCTCCCCTCTTACAATGCATACCTTGGCGCTTGATCGTGATAAGTAAAAACCCATAAAAACGTCTGGGAACCAAAAGGCTCTCTTACCCGCGTTTTAGCAAAAACACATTCTGGGTTCCCTTTTGGGTTTCTGTTCCAGTTATAAAAAGCTAATTAGATCTTCTGGGGGGGAAATTTTCACCATTTTGATATAAAAAAAAAAAAACAATCACAACTTTTTTTTCCTTTTTGCCTAACTCAAAAACGTCAAAAAAAAATAAATTAAAAAAAAAAATCTCGTTTTCTCACCTTCTTTAAAAATCTGTGAAAATCCATCCTAATTTTTAAAATATTTTTTTTATCCCTTGAACTTTAATGACATCTTCACAATTTTTTTTTCTGTTGTTTTTCCATTTAGTCTCTCGAAATCAGTACATTTTTCCCCTAAATATAATTATCAATATGACAAAGCAGCGTTTTAGAATATACTTCTTGTTTTAAAAACAATTGAAAATATACAATTATGCACTTTAAAAAATAATAATTGATTACTACTGATACAATTTCAACCCGCTCAAAATTCGCTGTGGTTAAAAATTTATAAAATGTCATTTTTTCAAAATATTTTTTAAGATAACATCAATGCCCAAAATTTTGAACTCGGGCTAACAAATAGCATGTTTATAAAAATCCCAATAAAATTTTCTTTAAATTAAAATAAAATCAAAACATACTAACAACATCTACCTCTTCCCTACCGTGGAACCCCCATTCAGTGAACAGGCAGGAGCAGCCAACTTCCCGGAAGTGTACATCACACTGTGAAGTGTATTTTTAAACACCTGCAAAATAAACTTTATTGAAAAATTTAACAGAAACTGGTTAAAATATGAAAAAACAACTCTCAATCCCTCTAAACACTAACACTAAAATTAAAATAGGTGATTTGCTGTGTTAAGTTATATATTTATACAAAAAACCCCCATTGGGGAAGAATTTTCAAACAATGAAAAAAAAAAAAACATTTGAAAATAACGTAAAAGATTTCAATTAAATTTTTTGTCACTGTTTTTTTTTTTAAAATATAAATTATTATTTTTAATTAAAAAATTTAAAATAAAAATTTCCAACATCATATATTAAATTAAATTAAATTATTAAAAATTTTTAAAAAATTATACCCAAAATAACTCAAATTTTAAATTTTTAATCACAAAATTTTTAAAAAAAACAAAAAATTATACAAAACCTTTAAAAAAATTTAAAAACTATACATAAATTTAAATTTTTCCCCACTTTTTGACAGTGAATTTTTTTGAAAAAAATTGTCTTATGTCTAAAAGGGTATTCCACTTTTTTTTGGGGTTTTTATTATAAAGGTTTTTTTAATTTTTTTAAAAATTTTTTTTTGGAGAAAAAAAGGGAATTTTTTAAAAAACCAAAAAACCAAAAACAAAATTTTTTTTAAAAATTTCCTTGTAAAAAAAGAAAATAAAGTAAGCGTTAAAAAAAAATTTTTTTTTTGATTTTTTTTAAAAATTAAATTTTTTTCCCGTTTTTTTTCCTAAAAAATCCTGAAATTTAAAAAAATTCAATATGAAATGTAAAAAAAAAAAAAAAAAATGTTTTTAAAAAAAAAAAAACACGTTTCTTTTTTCCCATTTTTAATTTTCAAAAAATTCTTTTTTTTAAAGGGGGGGGCTTTTTAACCGGAGGTTTCATTGGGGCCCACCCCTTTGGCTTTTTAGTTTTTATACCGAAGGCCCCTTGCCCAAACCATTCGGGCCCCCTTTTTTTTTTTTCCCCTCCCCTTTTTGTCCATTTTCCAAATCTTTAAATTTTGGGGCAAACTTAAAATTGGAAAGAAATAAATTTTTAATGTTTTTTTTAAAAAAAAAAATTTTTGATTTTTTTTTTTTTTAAAAATTTTTTTTTTTGCCTATTTTGTTTTTCTTTCTAAATTTTTTACCCCATTTCGTTTTTTTAAATCCCCTTAGCTCCAAAATAACACGGGGTTCCAAAAAAATTTATCTAACCCCCAGGGAAAGGCTTTTTTAAAAAACTTTCTTAATTTAAAACCCCTTTAAAGCACCAAAAAAATTTTTCCGGTAATTTAAAGACATAGCTTTTTTCTAGTTTTTGGGTTAAAAGCCCCGGGTTTTAAAAACAATAAATATAAAAAATTTTGGGGGGCCGGATAAATTACCCCCAAAAAAAATTTAAACCCTTTATTTTTACAAAACTAAACTTTAAAGGAAAAATTTTTTATGAAACGGGAATAGAAATTGGGCCCCTCAATAAATTATTACCCTTTTTTCCTTTTTTTAAAAATGGGAAAAGTTTAAAAACAATCAGTCCCAAAAATAAAAAATTTATAGTGGGTTAGTTTATATTTAAAACCCAATGGCCCGGGAGGGGTTTTAAAAAAAAAAAAAAAGGGAACTTTTTAAAAAAAATTTCTGATGTCAATTAATTTTGTTTTTGGTTTTGTGTTCTGTCATAATTTATTATATTTTTTTTAAAATTAAATTTTTAATTTTTTAATTACATTCTTTTTCAAATTTTAAAAACTTTCTCATTTACTTTTTTTTTCCACATTAAAATTTTCTTTCTTTTAAACCTACACCTACAATTTTTTAAATTTTCCCTTTAAAAAATTACTTTTTTACCTTCTTTCCCGTTTTTTTATGAATAGTTTTTAAAACTTTTTTTTCCTTGTCAAGTTAGTGGTTTTGATTTTTGGCATTCTTTTTAAAATTTTTGAAAAATTATAGCCCGGGTTTTTTAAATTCCCCCTTTAATTTTTTCTTTTTTCCCGGGTTTATTTTAAAAACCTTATTGCCTTTAAAATTTCCCAAATTTGGGGGTTTAAACAAACCCCCCTTTTCTATTTTGGAATTTCCCCCTTAAAAAAAATTTGGGGTTTTTTAGGGTTCCCCTTTTTTTATTGCAAATTACAACAGGGGAAAACCCGCTATAACAATTTAAATTTTTTAAAATGTTTTTTCGTACAAAACCAATATGGTTGGCCCCCTTAACCCTTTTTTGGGGGTTCTAAATTTTAAAAGGCATGTTTTCTTAAAGCGCTTTTGGAGTCTTCCTGGTTTCTATGTACTCGTGATTACGTGGGAGGCGTGATGTTCGAAACTCCACATGTTCAGCTCATATCCATTACAGTAAATGGAAAAACAGCTTCCAGTTTTTCCATTCATGAATTTGAAATAAACCTGCCCAACTTTTGAAAAGGGGAAGCTGTAAGGAATGAACCTGCAAATTTCAGCCTTCCACCCACAGGGGAGTTGGAGAATTAGTGTTTGGGGTGGTGGTGGTGAGTCAGGGGAGTGAGTGACTGGTGGGGTGAGTGGTGGGGGCTTTGCCTTTTATTAGTATAGATGAAACTCATTTTAACTGCAGTGAAGGTTCTGAATACCCTCTTAAGATTTGGTATTCTACAAACACTCATATCTTTGGTCAGTTGAGTCACATGTTTGCTTGTGTGGTCAGAATCAGTCTCCTGTCACTTGATGCATTGGTTAATCTTAAATTGTCAAACAGATGATGATGATATGCATTAATTTTGGCAGAATTATAAATTCATGGTGAACTTCAGGCAACTAAGTTACGGTTACCCATCACCCCACTCCATCTGTAATGGATAGTACAGAGTTGTTCTGGTGAAAAGGCCCTTAACCTAAAATTTTGCGGGAGTAGTGAGAAAAGTGCTACATAAATACAAAAATTATTATTTAAAAAGAGATTCCTTGTGGCTAAGAAAACAGGAACCACTGAAAAATATGCTTCAGTTTAGATCATATAGCTTCCCCTTTCTGTTTTAGCAAAGTCAACACGTGACAAGGTTTCGGTTTTTGGCTTGCAATACAAATTATTTTTATGGATTGTTTTGTTATATGTGATGGTGAATTATTTTACCAAACTTATAATTATTGTAGCAGGAGTGATGAAATTTTTTTTAATAATTTATATTTAGGCAAACACAAACTGCATCATACTACAGTGTTGTGTTTTAAATATATAAAGTCTCAATGCATAAAAATCTCTGAGCACTTGTTGCACCCATCAACAACAATAGCACTCTAGCTAAACCTATAAAAGGAGGAGGATTTTTAAAATTTGAAGGGCTATACCTGCTAACCTTGCACTAAAACCTTATATTCTCAATTTGTGGTGATGAAGTTTCTTCCCAAATGTGAGCTCCGGTTGGGAAAGAAAAAAAACCACAAACATTATTTGGTCATTAAAACAAGTGAAGACCTGTTTCTGAAAAAGTAGCCAAAATGGAAAGGAAGAAGGACTTACTGTCAAAGTAGAGGGAATAAAACAGTTTTGACTCTTTTTAAAAAAAAACTTTAGTCATAGCCCAAAGGGCCACTGCTCAACTACTGTGTTTGTCTTGATGTACTTTACCACTGCCCCACCAAAAGCATGGATACTGGTGATGGCTCCACCACTTTTCACAGTGGGATAAGGATATACGGGATCAGGGGACCAATTTGAATGACACAACCTGCCCGGGAAGGACACATGTCCACAATTCTTAATGGAGAAAAATTTTTTAATATAGAGCATATAGATTGTTTTTACTCTCAGACTAAAAAGTTTTTTTTTTATTTTTTTTTAATAACTAGAAAATAAGATGAATAAGCAGTCATATTGGGAAAAAATCAAAAAAAAGGGAACTATTTTTTTGGCACAGCACAACAGAGGAACTGAAGTAATTCTGCCCCCCACCCATCCATCCTCTTCCCTTATGAGGTTGGGTCCCGGGGGAAACACAAACAGAGGGCCCAGACTTCCCTGTCTCTGTCCACTTCTTCTAGCCTTTCGGGGAATCGGGGGGCTTTCCCCGGACCGGGAAACATAGCCCCTCCAGCGTTCCTGGGTCTTCCCGGGGCCTCCTCCCGTTTGGGGCTGCGAACACCTCCGGGGAGGCGCCCAAGGGGCATCCTGATCACATGCCGAGCCACCTCACCCCTGACTCCTAAAAATTGGGGTGGGCGGCTCTACCCCCGACCCCCCCCGGTTTTCATTTCCACCCTATCAAGGGGAAATTTAAAGACCCCTGCGGAGGAAACTCATTTCCCCCGCGTATTAACCCCGTTCTTTGGTCACTACCCAGCTCCAACCTGGGGTTGGGGCGTAGATCGACTGGTAAACTGAGGCTTTGCCTTTCCAGCTCCTTTTCCCCACAGCCCGTGCAGACCCCGCATCACTGCGGGGCCGCACCGATCCCCCTTGATCTCCCGCTCCATTCTTCCCTCATTTTGGGAAAAAGCCCCGGGAAACCAACTCCCCCAGGTGGGGCAGGACCCGCCTCCCCCCGGGAGGCAATCCCCCCTTTTTTTCCGGCTGGGGACCTGGCCCCGGTTTGGGGGTGCTGTTTCCCTATCCCATCTCGCTGCAAACGATTCAGAGGGGGCAAAGTCACACCCTGATAACAAACAGGACAACATCATCTCAATAAAGCGTGACCCGACCCTGGGTCCCCCAAACCCCGGGACCCCCCTAACACCTTGGTTTGGGCCTAAAAATTCTGTCCAAAAAGTTATAACAGAATGGTGACAAAAACCCCCTTTTGCCATTTAACTAATGTTCCAGGAAAAATTCCCCTAGACTAGGTTAATTTTCCCTTTGAACAAGTCTATTTTATTGTGTGCCATTCTGCGTTGCCCCCTGGACATACACAGTACTTATAATAACGGTATAAAAGTACTCTTTCCCCACCCCTGTAGAGGGGCCTAGATGCACTCACCAAAGGCACACACAAAATAAGAACATGGGTCCATTCAGGCGTGATCAGGTGCAGATTTGAACCCAAGAAAATGGTTCATCGATGATGTCCCCAACCTTTTCCCCTACCCTCCCTGTTTTTAAATTTCAATATTTGCTCAGATAAACAAAAGTATTAATGTACTGATCTAAAATGGTTATGTATCAATTTTTTTTTGGTTTTAAAAGGAAATATCTTTGATCTTGAAAATATAAGTGCTGTGGTGGGCTGGTGCCTCCCCGGGGTTTTTTCCACCCTTTTGGGTGTTTGCTGGGATTGGCCAAACGACCCCGTGACCCTTTTTGTTAGAAATGCGGGTTGGATAATAGATGGATGAAAATAAGTGTCTCAGTTATAAAAAAAGCAATACTTTTTTTCTTGAAAAACTTTTTTGTAGTTCTTCTGACTGTTAGAATTTAGAACTTTGTTTTGGTATTGTTGGTGAAATTTGAGTAAAATTACAGTGAAATAAAACCCCGCATTTTTGGATAGTCCGATTAAAAGGGGGAAAAACCATTTAACTTTTTTGGAAAAAACAGGTTTATGGGTTTTTTGTCTTTGATGAATCAACATCAACATTTTTTTAAAAATAAAACTCATTTTTTTAAAAGCTGTTTCATAATCAATGTGCTGTTTTTGTAGTAAGTATGTTAAACTAGGATTTTTAATTTACTTTTATAGTTTATTATAATTGTTATATAAAATCTCAGATTTATTAACTTACAATTTATTTATCTTTTAAAAATACAAAATGATTTGAAAAAAAGTACAATAAATTTTAAAACCCCTCCTTTATAGGATCTGTCATAATTTCCCCAACCTTACTATGATTTTGGGTGGTCCTAAAAAGTATGTTCTTCTTTTTTTTGGAAAAATCAAATTTTTTTAAAGGCCATGCCGAGGTTACAGAATACAAGAGGACCCCCCCCTTGGAGGCCCACAATGGGGGTTTCCCTTTAAAAACAAGATACAATTGGAAGGACCTGAAAGGTCACGTACCTCTGATCAAAAAAGACGGGGGAAAAAATGCCGAATCAAAAAGAAAGAACATGGCACTAAAGACCCCATCTCATAAGGTGATAAACTTTAAAAAACCTTTATTTTTTAAAAAACTAAATAGAGGGTTGTTCATCGGAGGAATACCTTAGTTTGGAATTTCTTCTAAAAGGTTTTGTAGAACAATTTTGATTATAAAATCTCCCACAACTTGGGGTTGTCCCAATAAAAACATTCATTCATTACTGAAAAATTCAAAATCAAAATGTAATAGTATTTTACTTTAAAAGTAAGTTTCAAAAATGATTAGACCCAAATTTTTTGTCCCATTTTCCCCGACATTCCTCATCTGATGGCGGCTCCCGCCGGTTTTACTATTTTGTGAGGGCTTCTATATCCTAAAAGGTAACTTTGGGTTCTTAAGGGCTACTAGGGTTTCTGCTAGAAAAAAAGGGATCTCAGATTGGTAAGGTTTCTTTAATTTCGCGTAATGTGTTAAAAAAAACTACCAAAAAACTCAAAGTTTCTGATTTTTATATCCTAAACTGCATTACACTGAGACATAACTAATGGTGTATCCTCTTCTCCCCACAGTGATTAAAAAAATTCTACCTGATTTTTTTTTCTGAATCTTCAAAAAAAAGAATTTTTTTTGTGAAAATGCAAATAATTTCTTCCATTTAACAATTGAACTCGGGATGGATTAGGGTTAAATTTGTTTTTTTTCAATTTCTCTGCTTTTTTCCCCCCTTCTTCCCCCCTGTATCCTTCTTAACCTGTGCTTTTTTCTCCCCCCCTCTTTCTCCCGCTTCTCTGCTCTACCTCTTCTTCTCTCGCACCCAAACCCCCACAGACACCCTATGCTCAACTCTTTTTCCTGTCTTGACAATGTTTGTCCTCTCTCTCTTCTAGGCGGCACACAAAGACCCTCCCGTCCCCAGCTTTCGAAGGACTCTCAATGAAGGACTGGCTCCAGACACCTAAAGGAAATAAAAAAGTCAAAAGACTTAGGCAACCTGGCTAATACCCAAAACCCCTTCTTTCATTCAACAATCTCCTCATTTTCTGCCCGATTTTCAACTTTCTCTCAATCACCCCTTTACCTGTCCCGACCCACCCTCAGATCTCCTTATTCATCCCCCCCTCACTCATCTCAGCAATTACACATCATAACACCCCCACCAGCTCAGGCACACTTCCCATCATCTTCAAACCCCCTGCTTACTCCCCAAAAATCAAAACTCAGTCCATTCAAGTTAACAATTACAGGCCTTCTCTCTCCTTTCCTTTTTTTGCCAAACATTTAAATTTCTGTTTCCCAACCAGATCTTTCCCATGGTTCTCGATATCAACCGTCTGGTTTTAGGAAAATTGACTAGGGCAAGTGGTTGCCCCTACAATTTCCCGGATACACCCCTCTGGTCCTTATCCTTCTAGACCTGTCCTTTCCTTAACACAATCAACCAGACATCCTTCTTCCACCCCCAAACTAACTTTTTCATCCTGGGACTGCTGTCAAAGATTTAAGTACTATAGTGTGTCCCAAGGGATATTGTCAAATGCACACTAGACATGCATGTTGTACCCCCCGGATCAGTGCTGGGTCCTCCACATTTCTCTTTCCCCCACCTTGCTGGATATTTAATCCATGGGTTCTGTTATCAGTGCTTTCTGATGATCACAGCTTACCTGTCCCTCCCCCCAGAGACAATATGGTATCAGCAAAGGTCTCTCATGCCTTCTGATACCTCAACCTGGAAAAAACCAACTTCCCCCAAATCTGGGACCCAGTTGAAACCCCCCCATCTCTGTAACTTCCATTGTGGGGGCACCCCCAAGTCAGTATCAGTCGGGAGGGGTGTTTGATGAGCAACTATCTTTTCATCACATTTGTTTTTTCTCATTGGGGGGAAGAAACATAAATAACCTTATCTGCCCTTTATTTAAACTTCGGGTTTAAAAGCCGGATCTGGCTGCCCCTGGACTCTCAGTTTTCCAGCAAAGGACACATGTCACTTCTCTCTTTAGGTTTCTACGGCTCCTGTGGAAATGTCAAGTTAAAACCCCTGGTGCTTTTAAAGGTAGTCAAGGGGTCCACCTTTATATGGAACCTGGTGAAGTCCTATTCTCCTTCCACCCCTGAAGTCCAATTAAACAGCCCTTGATCCCCCTCGCTGGTATGGGGGTCTCAATCCACCTTTTTTTTTCTGTGGTTCCCAGTTGGAGGAACAACTGCTCACCTCCATTGTACTTCGCTCTCTCATTGTATTTAAAAAAAAAAACCCATCTGTTCTATGAATATCTGTCTAATTTATAGAAGGAATAAACTTTGGTCTTATTTCTATATTGTTGGTTAATTTCTTGTTAGATTAAAGTAATTGTTTTTATTATAACCTATGGTTGTAAATTTTTAGTTATTTAAAACTTTTTCTTGTGGCAATCAACTTTTTTTCCCGCCTAAAACACTACATTAACAAACCCCTAACTAATTTTCCAAAAATTTTTCCTTTTGTAAAAAAACTTTTGATAAATGCATCTGCCCAACAAATAAATGTAAAAAAAAATTTTTTTAAAAAAAACTAATTTTAAACGATACTAACATTTTTTAGGGAAAAAACAAATTCACCCACATATTTTTAAACATTCAGTTTGGTTATAAGGTAATTTTTTTATTTCAGTATTCTCTAAACCCAACCAAACGGGAAACAAAATTGGACAAAGTTTAAATAAAATCACAGTTAAATTTAGCCCCAACATTAAATCAACCAAATACAAAAATATTTTATTGAAATCTTTTAAAACCTGGGGGGGAAAGTTAAATGCTCAAGGACACCCAAACAAGTTTAACCCACAACTAAAAGGGGAGCAAACATGAACCTCATATTCAATTCAAAAGCATCTCACCCTTTAAATGCTTTCTGTATACACACTTCCCTGACTGGTGATTTTTGAAACAAATACTTTTATAGGTTTTCTTTTATAAAATCTATGACAAAGTATTACTTTAATAAATATCTTGAAAACCCTTTAGTTTGGGGGTGACTATGTTGACTTTGGTCTCAAAAAAAACACGATTTCTATGGCTTTTTTAAGGGGCAGAAGCAAATGACAGATCTAGCGTGCACTACTCCCCCGACGCCAGGGAAAAATTTTTAAACAAGGGAAAAAACAATCACTTTTGAATAAACAATAACACGCATCCATTGTCAAACTCAATTAATCCCAAAACAGTGTTCCAGAAACGGGAGCATATCCTAG